>NC_092282.1:4833986-4886486 GCF_036320965.1 Panulirus ornatus
ATATATATATATATATATATATATATATTCCTTTCTGAGAGCAACAGACAGCTCGCGTTGTATGATTCGAAAAGACCCATTTCCTGGTAAAAATTCCCTTATATTTCATATTTTTTCCTTCATTCAACTACGTTCACAAGTATGGATGTGTCTCAATACGTACAATGACTCTCCCTCTAGCGGGGAGAAGTCGACAAACGCCGCTAATAAAGTGGTATAAGTACAGTAAACAACGACTGTATCGCTATCTTTACTACCATCTTCGAAGGTCTGAGCCTCCTGGGCTCGTTCTCCTCATGCCGAGCGTCTCTACTGCCCCTCTGATCTGCCAGGCTGTTTGGGGCCACATGCTGCAGCCCTATATACCCTACACGTCCGGGTCTGGTCAGGGTTACATCTGGTAGGCATCTGTCCCTTTCGACCACCACCACTATCTGCTATCATTACCAAACCCCACCACAATTATCACCACTACAACCACGAGCGCTGGTACTACCACCACCACCACCACAATCGCCACAGTGATCATCTAAACCAGTATCACATTCACGACAGAATCATTCCCATCTGCTCAAACCACAACCAGCGTTTCGACAACCACCAACATGGTCACACGACAGCCAAACAAGCCATTACGAACATCTTTGTCGAATTAACATAGCCAGGCACCAGGCAGGACTACAATAACACAGCCAAGAGTAGCATTAACATAGCGTAAAACCAGTTACAACACCGAAACGAAGGCGCCACAGCTTATCACAGCACTAACAGCCTGGGAAGAGCAATAAGTAACAGCAGGAAGGCAGTCAGGCAAAAATAACAACACAGCACACACACAAAATGGTACTAACAGAGCCACAGAACAGCAGAAAGACAACATTAACACGGCCAGAAATAGGAGGCAGGCAGGCAGTCAGGCAAAGCATTAACACAACCAGAGGAGAAGAATACTACAGCATTAAAATAGCGAGAGGAGAAAATACTACAGCATGAACACAGCCAGAGGAGAAAATACCCTAGCATTAACACAGCCAGAGGAGAAAATACCCTAGCATTAACATAGCCAGAGGAGAAAATACCCTAGCATTAACACAGCCAGAGGAGAAAATACCCTAGCATTAACACAGCCAGAGGAGAAAATACCCTAGCATTAACACAGCCAGAGGAGAGCAAGGCGCTAGCATTAACACAGGCAGGAACCACACGTAAACAGACAGGTACAAAGCACACACGGCGCGCCACCACGGACCCGCTAATCTCGCGTGGTAATCTGTTCGTCATTCCGTCATTAAAGACTCGTTATTTGCATCGTCGTGGCCCTGAACTGCCGCTTAGCGGGCGTGATGGAGGTACCACACACACACACACACACACACACACACACACACACACACACAGTTTAGTTTTACGAGACAAAAAAAAAAAAAAACATACGAGCCCTAATTTACGTCATTTTAATATCTCCAGGTGGACGTCTTGAGACAGCTTGCTGTCCCGTTATGTCCACGGACGGGTTGGCTGTACTTATCATGTCACAAGACAGGTGACTGGCTGTTCTCCTCCCCCCCCCCTACCATCTACACAGCTGGCTGTCCCCTTCCCCCCCTTCCCCTCAATCATGTCACCAGGGGGATGGCTGGTCCCCCTTCATGTCCACAGGCGGCCGACTTGTACACAACACAAGGCAGGGCGAGTGTGAACCTTCCTCACACACACACACACACACACACACACACACACACACACACACACACACACACACACACACACACGACATAATCCACACATAAAATACCTCAAAGCCTTTGAGTCAGTGAATTACATAAAAGATATATACTTTCCTACGATTTATGAAGGCAATCCACCACGTAACAGACGAGCAAATATGGATCCCATTCGATCAGGAGATTTCCACAACAGGTCAGGGGGATCCAGTATTTCACAACCACAACAATTACAACACAAAACAAAACTGCCCACCACGCAACCTGACCCTCTAAAAGAAAAAAAAAACTAAATCCTTATTGCTAATTGGATATAAAAAAAAAAACAAAAACAAAAATAAGCCAGAAAAATAATATATATATACGAGAGAGAGAGATCTCGACTCTTGCAATTACGCGTTTCGTTCGCGGCGGTTTAAGGAAACAGCTGATAACTGCCCGTTCAGAACTACCATTTCCTCACGACTTGAAATACAGGAAGATATAATCTATTTGATCCCCAATATTTGTTAGGCTGGCTATATATATATATATATATATATATATATATATATATATATATATATATATATATATATATATATAGATATATAGATAGACTACCCCGGGGCAGTCAGCCTCATAGTTGGGTTTTCCGTAATTCATTGTTAATGCTGGAGGAAGCGAGACACTTCCGGTATTACAAATTATATAGCGAGTATATATATATATATCATGCACAACTGTTTCGTTTTTAAAAAGATATTAAATGAATGCCTATTAAAGGTATATAATCACCCTTATCATCAGCATCATATCACTATAATAACAACAACAACAACAACAATAATAATAACAATAATAATAATAATAATAATAATAATAACGAATTACACCCGGTCTTCCATACGATACATAACAAGGATTCGAACCACTCCACTAACTGCCACACACCTGCAATTGAACCTGCCTCGCTCATTACAACCCTCGTTACACAACAGTTACGAAGCTCGTTGGAAATTACCACGTGACCAGTCTCTCACTGATCACAACTTTTATACAACCTTGTTCTAACCCCCGAAAAAAGGACCCCACACCCCTCTTACAACCCGTCCCTCACTCCCTCCCCACTTCGACGTACGAAACCAACCCCCCCCCCCATCCCCCACGATAACAACACACCTGTACATCCCCCCCCCCCTCTCTCTCCTACCCCTTACACAACTCGCCCTATGACTTCACAATGCGTCTCGCGTCGCCCCCACACACCCGACCCCGTGTACATAACCGATTGTACAAGCTCCCCGTGGCCACACACACACACACACACACCCCTTACTCTACAGGATACACCGGTCTTACACACGACCTCTCTCTCTCTCTCTCTCTCTCTCTCTCTCTCTCTCTCTCTCTCTCTCTCTCTCTCTCTCTCTCGAATCCCAGTGCAAGGATCATAACGTCTAGAGACCCCGCACACACCCCTGCTCCCCCTCCCCTTTCCCTTCCTCACCCAATGCCCACCTCAAAGTCCAACCACGTCTGTGTGAGGCCACGCCATTCTTTCCTCCGTCATCATGCACGCCTCACGGGCGGATGACGGGGTTCTGCGCGTGTTCTCCCGCCTGACGTAGTGGCTGACCCGCCTGACGGAGTGGCTGACGTAGGGGCAGCTGCTGTTCTCCTCGTGCACGTGAGGACCCGCTGGCGGCCTCTGGAAATCTCCAGGTGCCCACGACCTTCGTCGCTCCCGATGTGTTGCGGTGGCGACTTTCTCCTCTTGTGGCGCTAAGGTGAGGAGGTCGCTTTGATTTCTGAAGAAGAGGAGGAGGGGGAGGAGGAGGAGGAGGAGGAAGAGGAGGAGGAAGAGGAAGAGGAAGAGGAGGAGGAGGAGGAGGAGGATGAGGGGCTTGGTGCTCCTGCTTTCTTTATAACCTGGCATTATATACCCATTACTCAGATCACGGTGTTTGACTACACGATCTATATCGTCTGGTTACGAATACGTAGATTTACTGCACCCCAACACACACACACACACACACACACACACACACACACACACACACACACAGATCCACACGCTTGTCGTGGTGGAGACTCTCCATCATCATCATCTCCACCATCACCATCATCGTCTTCGTCTTCTCCTTCGTCACCACCACCACCATCATCGTCTTCGTCTTCTCCTTCGTCACCACCACCACCACCATCGTCTTCGTCTTCTCCTCCGTCACCACCACCACCATCATCGTCTTCGTCTTCTCCTCCGTCACGGGCTGCAGCTTACATAGGGTCGGGTGGAGGGGAGAAGGACGCGGTGAATCTTGCTCAGACTTCCCCCTGACACAGTACCAGTTTCATGGTGCCTGGCCATGAGGGGGGAGAGCTCTCTCTCTCTCTCTCTCTCTCTCTCTCTCTCTCTCTCTCTCTCTCTCTCTCTCTCTCTCAGGAAGGTACCAAATTTGGGGGCGATTCCTTCGCAGACCTGAAGTGCGTGACGCACCCTGACTGTTGGGTGAATGATGGTCTGGGCCGAGTGTGTGTGTGTTTATAGAGTGGGTGGCATACCCACAGGCCACTCCCAAAGACTAGGGAGAGCAGCAGCCTGATGGAAGGTGGTGGTGGTGTGTGTGTACCTGCCTCTTGTACTAGATGGAAGGTGGTGGTGGTGGTGTGTGTGTACCTGCCTCTTGTACTACACCTGGAAGTCCCGAGAACATACGTGCCCACGACATGCCCACAGTCAGCGTACGATAACGACAATGCCCCCATCCACATGAATCCTACGTCACCGTGACGGTACGACCCTTGAGCACGAAGATACGACCCTTGAGTACGAAGGTACGACCCTTGAGCAAGATGGTACGACCCTTGAGTACGAAGGTACGACCCTTGAGCAAGATGCTACGACCCTTGAGCATGAAGGTACAACCCTTGAGCATGAAGTTACGACCCTTGAGCACGAAGGTACGACCCTTGAGCACGATGGTACGACCCTTGAGCACGATGGTACGACCCTAAGGGGCGTTGAGTCGTACTCAAGGGTCGTACCTTCGTGCTCAAGGATGTCCTCTTTCCACCAACCTCTCATTAAACGCCACACACACACCCCACCCACAAAAACCCACTCATTAACCATCACATTAATTACCCCGTCTCACCCGCGGCAAACCCGCGGTTTCTACACACACACACACACACACCCGAGAGAGACCCCCCTCCTAAACCAGCTGGGAGAGACCGCAGACCACCCGAGTATTGGAAGACCTCCGCAGGGGGTGGGGGGTCTGTGTTGGGCATAAACTTCTGTAATGACTGCAAAACCTCACCACCACCCATCATTACGTTCCCCCCTCCCTCACACACACACACACACACACACACACACACACACACACACACGCACACGCACGTGCACAGAGCCTGTTAATATTGACAAAACCCGCAGCGATTTGGAGGGAGCCACCAGTGAGGCTGCTGGCTGCCCTGCGGAGTTTACTGCTTCACAAGGTGTTGTTTCTGGTGGGATATATGAGCAGGGTTGGGGCTGAGGCGTGGTGGGTCGAGAGCTCTGTTATTACTCATACCAGGAGTTGACCTTGCCAGCCCTCAATGATCCGGTCGATCAAAGTGAGTTCTAGCTAGCCAGGCAGGGTGGGGGGTTTCGACCCGTGTGTGTGTGTGTGTGTGTGTGTCCTGGTTATGAGCTGTTTGTCACCCCCTCTGTGGCCTGTCATCGTCTGTAGTTTGATATGCTTGTGGAATTTACGCCAGGGTTGTGCGTGGACGGGAATAAACGCTGATGAGTGTTGCAGATTTAAGGTATCATGTGTCG
Source organism: Panulirus ornatus (assembly GCF_036320965.1). NCBI lineage: Eukaryota > Metazoa > Arthropoda > Malacostraca > Decapoda > Palinuridae > Panulirus > Panulirus ornatus. The sequence goes on from NC_092282.1 coordinate 4,839,525, forward strand.
ACTATCACCTCGAGTGGCTTTTAAAGTCTGTCTGTCGTGTGGTGTTTTAACATTTCGTGAAATTCTCTTATCTGCATTTTTCGTCCTGAAGTTTTGTCTTTACAGGTTTTCTTTTCTTTTTAAGAGTGATAGAGTGTCAAGTACTTTGGTAAAGTTTAACATTCTGAGTAGCTTCTTTGATAGTGTTTTTTTTCCTAAAACTTTTTTCTTACTTTCCTTCACTCTGTGGTATTTGAAATTCGGTATTGTGTGTGTGTGTGTGTGTGTGTGTGTGTGTGTGAGGGGTGGGGGGAGTCAACGCACGACTGCTTATGTCACGACAGTGTACAAGTAGTTTCGGGTGTACATTCTTGACGTAATCGGTTCGTAGTATGTTAAAGTCAACAAAACTTTTCTCTGATACTTTCCTCTCGTACCGTTGGGTTGGCTCTGGGGCTAACGCTACATGTTGAGAGGTACGGTACCGTACACACGTACGTAGGTAGGTAGGTAGGTAGATACACTTGCTCTTCCTTTCCCCCTCCCTCACCTCACCCTCTCAACACGGATCAGTGTCACAGTTATATTTGTAACTAACGCTCTCTCCCTCGCTGCTTCGAGCTGGAATGAGGAGAATGCCACGACGAAGCCAACCAAGTTAAATACTCCGCCACTGAGACTATGGTAGGTGTTGCTGCTGTCCTCCTAAACCCTTTACGTATACATTACGATGCTTTCGCAGGTCTTCCAACCCACTATTCTTAGTCTAGTGCCGTACCTGATCTTACGTATAACCTTATAGCGGTTTCCGAAGTCTTCCTAAACAACCCATCCCCCCACACCAATTCTCGGTCTTGATCCTAACCTGACCTCGCGTACACAACGTACAGCAGCTTTCTATTGAAGAGGATCAACGCCTTGAAGAAGAACGTCACCACACTTGTTTTATCTCTCGTCTTGAAGATCCGCACAACCCAGCCTGGCATACTTCTCATGAGAAGACGGGTATGTTGCTCTCTTTCGCTTTGGCACAATGGAAGCTCATCTGACATTCTTAAGTCAGTGTCTTACACTGCTTTTTCAGGACATGACGATGCTCCTTTTTCGTCTACCATTCTGTAATGATTTTCACTTGCTCAAAACGTCTTATCGTCAACGACCATGTGATCACCAGTGGTTCCGCCGACACGAACACACGATCTAATCCCGTTTGTGATTTCATCCTTCGGATGGGACTGCCATTCTCATACTGGCGCACCATCTGCAGAAAAGGGGATGACACAAGAATGTAGCTCGTTTCTACGTCTGTTATAGATACGAGACCTTTTGACCTACCACTTACGAGATCTTTTGACCTGACACTTACGAGACCTTATCATCTTACAATTACGAGACCTCTGACCTGACACTTAAGGACAAAGACTGGACTATCAAAGGGTCGTACCATCTACCTTTCCACTGTGGGTCGTAGCGTCATCACACCACGGTGGTGGCGTTGCACTGGAAGTGTTTTTTTTTTTTCGTCCAGGCAGAAGACGAAAGAGACGAAGTGAGGCCTTCCAGACATCCAGTATGTCTTGACCGAGTGTCGTCGAGTCGGAAGAACATGCTTTGTGGCGCGACGTTATGACTTAACCACGAGCTCTGTGGTCCGAGAGAGAGAGAGAGAGAGAGAGAGAGAGAGAGAGCGTTTAAAGCTCAGAGAGAGAGAGAGAGAGTTTATAGCTCCGACTCCAAGAAGCACTGTAGGCGTTCGAAGCTGCGACTCTAAAAAAGCATTGTAGGCGCTCGAAGCTCCGGCTCCAAGAACCACTGTAGGCGTTCGAAGCTGCGACTCTAAAAAGCATTGTAGGCGCTCGAAGCTCCGGCTCCAAGAAGAACTGTAGGCGTTCGAAGCTCCGACTCCAAGAAACATTGTAGTCGGACGAATCGAGCTAAAGCGAAACACTTTAAACACCCCGTTTCAAGATAGTGCACTCTAAGACGCTTTACCTCATAAACACTGTGCTTGACGAAATATTTCAAGATACTTCTCCATAAGTGTCATCCCTGCCACACTTTATAAGACTTTACTTATAAATGCTGTACTTCAAGCACTTCAGATGAGCCTCGAAACTCGCGTAACCTTCCGTTCAAATAAATGTTTTTGTTCCTAGTGAAGGCGTCCGAACCACCATTCTCCTCTTTCCACGAGAGCCTCTTCAAATCATCTTTTACCAAAGCCCCCGCGCACTGTAACACAATTCTTGCTTCCATTTTCTAATATCTTGGCTGCGCAAAGTCTTCCTCAACTTTTCTTTTTGGGCGCCGGGCTTTTCCGACCGACGCAAAATTTTCTGAATATTCTGAGTCTTATTTCTTTCGTTTGTCCCTGTCGCCGTCTTGTGTGCCTTACTGAAGCCTTTACAGCGTTCGTGTGCAACCTTGCTAAAAATGAGGCAAGGCCTTGAAGATTTTCCTGCAAAAACCATCCTTATATATATATATATATATATATATATATATATATGATGTGATTATTACACGAAAATGCACTTGGGAACTTATCGTGTTTCATTTCACCCATGGACTCATACGAATATACCCGATCACGCGCTAAACTGTGATCCTTTTCACCATATATATATATATATATATATATATATATATATATATATATATATATATATATATATATATATATGCGTACAACCACTTGTAACACAAAGGATAAAACTGATGCTACAGATGGACTGCCTCAGTCACTCATGTATCGGAATCACCTCCCTGGAGTGAGTCCTCCAATACCATCCACTCCATGATATCGAAGCAGAATCATCCTCAAATTATAACTAACTTGAGAGCCAAACTTAGGACCTGATCAGCCCTTGCGGTCTGCAGTTCGTCTTGTCTTTTCCAACACAGAAAGACGACCAACGGAGATCCACCTCCTACTGTGCACAAAAGGAAAACACAAACAATATCGATATAATAAACGCAACAACTTCAATGTCTTGAGACCTATAATCTCCTTCCTTATTACCGTACTGATTCTCGTACTGCCTGAGTCACTTAACGACAGAACAGCTCTTTAAGTTTCTTCGCTGCAGGAAGGCGGGAGGGAGGCTGGCGGGGGGGATCAAACACATCACACCACTCCACCTCAGGAATTATCCATCGTAAGAGTGGCGTCGGAAGAACAGAAAATGGACTTCCTGCAGAGGATCTGATCTCCCAGCCCCAGAGATGATCTACGATGAATGCGTTCACCACCGCAGCAGCAGGCACGGTGGCGAGACACTGGAGGTGTTGGTGTAAGCAAGAGGACAACAGATCAACCGAGAGACGACGATTGGAGGTTTGTATGTTCTATAAAGGTGCGCGTCCTATGCACTTTGTGTATATATATATATATATATATATATATATATATATATATATATATATATATATATATATATATATACTCACATTTAAGGGAGAGACTCTCTCTTCATGTTTCCGTAATTATTTTACCCCCTACCAAAACAAGTCATTCTGCTCCAGGCTAATGTAACAGCAATCAACCCATTAAGCCAGAGCTCCCTCCTCCAGTTTACGAAACCCATTTTGAAACATTTATCGTACATGTGAAACACACACACACACACACATACATATATCATGAATAAGCAGTGGACGAGATCTATAAACATTTTTCCCTCTCAATAAGCTTCAAAAAGTATCAGTATATCTTTAAGTGAACCTAAATCTTTTAATTTCCTAAAGTTCATCACATTAACATCACAAAAAAGGACGTTACACACATCCAAGTTACGTCTTTGCTCTGGAGAAAGCCAATCCTCTATGGGAATATAATTCATCCAGTTCGTTGTAGTTCTTTTAGTTTTACCTTAATAGCATAACCTCACCTACGAACTGTTCCGAAACGCGGCCGACTGACTCACATGAAGCTCCGAACCCACTGAACGACACGCTCGGCCGTGTGACCCACTTGCATGGATCACACATACAAGGCTTCTCTGCCAGACCCCCTCCCACAACCCCTGCCTTTGCAGCCAAGCTGTCCGGGATGAGATTTGATCATACGGATTTTTTTGTGGCTGCAGCTCGCACAGTCACCATGGCGACAAGCTGATTAAGCACACTTTGCCAACTTCCACACTTCAAAACAGGCGCCGGGTCGAGGTGTGTGTGTGTGTGTGTGTGTGTGTGTGTGTGTGTGTGTTCTCTTCGAAGACTGTTCAAAGGTGTTTACGTCTAAGTTGCTGATACTCTTTCCTCCGTCTACCTCAGTTGATCCTCTTCTTCTCATTGAATATATATATATATATATATATATATATATATATATATATATATATATATATATATATATATATATATATATCCTACCTCGTTTTCCCTTCCTACATACGCGTCCATAAATGCTTGTGTACCAATGGGTATGAACCGATTATCCTGGACCAACCACAGGCATTAATCATAACGAACCAAACCGATGCAAGCGATGGGAACCGAACCGATGCAAGCGATGGGAACAGAACCGATGCAAGCGATGGGATCCGAACCGATGCAATCGATGGGATCGCCTTCAGAACGCCACCTGGATCTTATAGTAACTCTCTTACTGGCCTCGGTAGGGAAGGTGTGGGGGGTCTGAACACAGATGCAAGGTTTACCTGGAGTTCACTTAGGAGGTCTTCTACCCAGTCAGCAACCTGGGCTGTGTCACTCTCGCCGGCCGAGGTAATAATACAAAGGCTTCGAGAAACTTCGCCAGCATGCTAGTATCATCCACACACACACACACACACACACTCTCTCTCTCTCTCTCCTCTCTCCCTTGTGACTCAATGGCTGTTGCAGTCTGCAGATGATGAATTCATCCAACGACGCGATCACTTTAAGGTCCCTTTTTTTTCAAGTTCCCGTAACGTTATACTAACGTCTAATTGTCTCCTGTACCAGGAAACGTACCCACACAGATCACAGCTTTCACCGAAGCGGTTCGAATCTCACCCGTTCCGAATCCCATGATTCCAATCAGACAAATGTCACAGTGGGCCCATTCGATTGTTAACTTTGGACGTGGTAGAGAGCACTTCCATAGCCGTCTGCTATCTCGTCCACAATCAATATAAGAACAGTTACATTCGATCATTTCGGCGTTTGTAGAAATCTAAGAAGATACACACCAAATGAATCGGACCCGAAAATTTTTAATGATCGTTGTGGTCACGAAAACTTTTTCGTGGTTCCAGTAATCCTCTAGGGAGAGAGAGAGAGAGAGAGAGAGAGAGAGAGAGAGAGAGAGAGAGAGAGAGAGAGAGAGAGAAGGGTGTCTTTGAACCGGGATAATGATTGCTGAGCCTTTTACGTTCCTCTCTTACTTCCAAATGCCAAGATTTTTACTACACCTCGTTATGCTGTGCGTATTTCCGAAGACTTTGACTACATCCCGTACGTTATGCGTACTTCCAATACGATCCTGTACGCTGTGCGTATTTCCGAAGACTTTGACTATATCCCGTATGTTGTGCGTCCTTCAAGGACTACCTCGTACACTGTGCGTATTTCCGAAGACTTTGACTATGTCCGTATGTTGTGCGTCCTTCCGAGACTTCGACTGCGTCTCGAGCGTTGGACGTACATGAAGTAAATCCCCCCCCCACACACACACAGCAATGTGACTCATTATCACCCCATCCCCCATCACCAAGTCCCATTCTAATATCAGTTTATATCTTCAATGAGCTGGCGATCGCTCTTACCTGAAAACCATTCTTAGAATATGGGGGATACTAAACCAACTCTTTGTCTGCCTTTACAAATAAGTGGAAGAAAACTCCAAAGAGGCTTTGATCCCTCCTTTTTTTTTATATATATATATATATATATATATATATATATATATATATATATATATATATATATATAATCCCAGCTGGCCTGGGGTGCGCCAAAATCCCTTTCATCCCAAACACTTTCAACCTAAGAAAAAAAAAATTCGTGGTATCTTTAAAATTGTGTGATATTAATGTCATCGGCTTGTATGAATTCTAATAAGTTCTTCCCATCTTCCTTAATGTTACTGGCTCATAACAACCGTTCTCAAAATTTCTTTTCATGTAAGAAAAAAAAAAACTCCCACGAAAAAAATAATGGGTCGAGGATGGGAGTGGGTCGAGGGTGAGAGTGGATCGAGGATGGGGTTGGGTCGAGGGTGAGGGTGGGTCGAGGGTGAGGGTGGGTCGAGGGTGAGGGTGGATCGAGGATGGGGTTGGGTCGAGGGTGAGGGTGGGTCGAGGGTGAGGGTGGATCGAGGGTGAGGGTGGATCGAGGGTGAGGGTGGATCGAGGGTGGGGTGAGAGCGAGCGGGGCCAGCCTAATGACGCGCCCCCCCCACCCCCCCCCACTCAACACCTGGCAGAGGAGAGGAGAGAAGAGAGAGGAGAAAGGACATGACCACCGAACGTACGGTCTCTGTAGGCGAGGAACACGTCCGAGTCACCGCTGGTCAAGGCTGTGGTGACTCTCTCTCTCTCTCTCTCTCTCTCTCTCTCTCTCTCTCTCTCTCTCTCTCTCTCTCTCTCTCTCTCTCACTTTACATGCACCGTTTCAACATAGCCCACGATTACAACGATCGTAAAGAACGCACCGAACACTGACTACACCAATTGCCGTGCACTCATTCGCTCTCTCTCTCTCTCTATACACACACACACACACACACGCACATACACACATCACCACACTCTATAACATGTGGTGCTTAACCCCCTCATCCTCCACTACCACCGGTGGACGTGGCCGGCTTCCCGAGCGCTGCGGGAAGATAAAAGGGGACTCTTAAGCCAGACAATACACATATATCTAATCAACCAATGATGATACTTTTTTTAAAGCATGAATATATTCCGTTTGTACCGCGTTATCACCATGGGCAGGTTGATGCCTCGGCGTTTATATAATATAAATGGAAGACTCCAAGCTCGCACTGATCTCCTCGAACAGCAACACAACGGTAGAATGACAGAAAGCAATCGGATCACACTCCCAGTGGAACGCGGCACAGATGAGATACAGTACCGTGGGATGCGGCACAGATGAGATACAGTACCGTGGGACGCGGCACAGATGAGATACAGTATACAATATACTCAGATACAACACTGGGACAGTTACACAGACACAGAGACCACACAGACCAAAAAGTCCACCGAAAAACGACTCTCCTTAGGAAGCGATAGCAATGAGTTAAAAAAAGAAGGCATCGGAAATATAAGACTTGATGATGATAACGTATAAACCCAGAACTTTATTTTGAGATGGTGTGTCCACAAACCTGACTCGTATGATGGCCCAACCGCTGGGAAATACAATAGATTTCAGACCACACTCGATGAATATCTACAAAAGTCTATTTGGTCAGCCAAGGCTACACAATGGGCACGTCGGTATGCGGGCTACATCCTCAAATAGCATGAGCGGTCAGAGGAACAGCTGTGAAATGTGGTCTGGCTACACCCCCAGCTGTGGAGGCAGAGCAGAGAGCCCCTCTCTCAAAACATAGACGTGAGGGTTCGACATCAGATAACCTATCCCATGATTTTTGTATCTATTTCTAATTATTTCATCTTAGAAGGTCGGTGGAAATTGAGATTTTTGAAATGATTACGGGTCGCACCGTCATGCTGAAGCGTCGTGCCTACGTTCATTAAAGTGTCGTAACGTTATGATGGAGTCGTATCTTCGTTCTCAATGGGTCGTACCGTCGTGCCTGTACCTTGTCCTCACCTATACTACCACCTCCACTTCCCTTTCTCCCTTTAAAGCTGTACCTTAGTGACGGCAAGAGGGAGGGAGCGACGGCACTGCAAGTCGCTGGCCATGGCTTTCTGACCTCCTTACTCAGCAAACATTCAATCCCACAACATCAGGGGAGGGAGGGAAGGGGAGGGTGTGTTTACAGTGTGTGTGTGTGTCAGGAAGGTGGTGCGCTGGCTGTAGGATTCGGGTTTACAGTAATCCCTGGCGAGCGAGGCAGTGTAGAACACCATCTATTCTGCTGAAACACGTCCATGATATTCCAGGTATTATCCTGGATGCTAACTATTCCTATACTCATTTCCAATTTCCACTGTAGTCTGGAATGCTGGCCTCTCTCTCCTCCCTCCGGAAGGTGTGTGCGCCTCCGCACCTCGCAAACTGTGATCCAATGACCTATTTCTTTCTGCTTTTTCTTCGTGGGTTGCGAGTTCGAAAGAAGTGGAACTTCGAAGTCCGGACTTTTTTTTTAGTTCGATGTCTCTTTACGTCTTAGACCTCGTCTACCGTTCCACTTATGCAAATCTGAGATGATGATGTCTCTTTCAGTCCCCATAACTACAGTTGTCTTATTTTCAGAATATCTACGCGCAGTGGCGGGCAAAGAAACACTGCCAAAATGTCTTGATATACGCCACTTTGAATTAAAACTAAAAACGCTGTAGCAGGTGAAATAAATCTTTTAATTTTAAGACAAGAGTTTTTTTTTTGGGGAGGTCGATTTTCTCAATGCTATTTTCGCTAGCTTGCTTGCAGCATACCCCTGAGGTCTCCTAGTGTTGTGAGTTTACTACAGTGTTACTGCTTCCAGTTCCTTGTTCTTTGTTCCAGTGGTTGGGTTTCTCCAGTGTTCAAGTATTGGGCCGTAACCTGCGCCAGCTGGCTGGCAAACGTTCTTCCTCCTTATTACTTAAAAAATAAGGAACAAAAAAACAACACTACAGAACTAAGCTTTTCCCATTTGATTCTAAGATTCAGCCTTTTTCGTTTTAAGCCTCTCTCTCTCTCTCTCTCTCTCTCTCTCTCTCTCTCTCTCTCTCTCTCTCTCTCTCTCTCTCCGTAAAAAAAAAACGATAACACAAAGTTTGGTTGTACAGGGGAGACGTTTCGCCGTTTCCCGCGTGAGTGAGGTAGCGTCAAGAACAGATGAAAGAGCCTTGGAGGGGGGGAAAAAAAAATTCCCTCACTTGCCTCTTTGCTCTGCTCCTTCTTCTGGAAAGTAATACAGGAAGGGAGGATTTCCAGCCACCGGCTCCCGCCCCTCTTGGTCGCCTTCTGCCTCACCCAGGGAATACGTGGGCAGCTGTCATTCTCCCCTGACATCTGGGGATAATGCAGACTGGTCTGTATGTGCTCAACCCAAGCGGGTAAACCACGCCAGACAAGTAAACCACGCCAGAGAAGACCACGCCAGACAAGTAAACCACGCTAGACAGGTAAACCTCACCACGTAAACCTCGCCAGACAAGTACACCTCACCAGACAAGTAAACCTCGTATACTGACGATAGACAGATGTCGGGGTATTTAGTGTATGTATACTAGATAGGAGGCAGATGATCAACGGATACACTGTACACGATCATGGGCGCCCAGCAGACGCCCGATAATGATCAATCAAGCTGTTATTGTCAGCGTCCAGAACACGACAGAGCTGATCAAGCCAAGCTGTCACTGCCGGGTGTGACGTCAGCCCCTAATACGTTTTCACTGCTGGAACCAGTGGCATCTGGTCCAGAAACCTGTCACGCCCAGAAGTCAATACCAGGTCATACGTTCAGAAGGTCCCTTCGCTCTCAAACGCTTCGTCCCGCTCTATCTGACCCCCCGCCCTCGCACGCGACACTTAACGCCTGATCCATCAAGCTGTTGCTCTCTGCGTTCAGGGCCATGCCCCTAACGCATCAGTGACCCAGTCATACGTCAGCGCCCGCCATTATGAGAATGCATGATCCATCAACCTCTCGCATGATGCACACCTGATCCATCATGAAATGTCTCTGGTGAGCGCCATGCACACAGCAGATCCATACAACTGTCACTTCTCGTAGTCGGCATAGGTCTGTATGTGACCGTGAGAATCGGCGCTGGAGGCTGGTCGCCGCTGACGGGACCAAGCGCAAAACACCGTCAGCGAACGACCTGGTCGACGACGCTCGGTTACACTTGGCGATCATGACGAACTGCGCCTCTGAGAACACTGTCATGAGGACATGACCATGGGTGGCATGACGACCCCGTGAGCACGACCCGTGGGTGTTGTAGAGGCCTGGCGTCTGATCTGATCCTTAGGGGGTCACGTTAAAGACCAAACACAAATCAAAACATAAGTAAACAAGAGGTCACTAAGTCATAAACCAACAAATAAACAAACAAACAAACATCCTTACACCAAAAAATATCATCCCAAACAACCACAACAAACACAAACAAACACATACAAAAAACAAAAACAAAAAAACATCAGAAGCAGACGAGAGACTCTCTACGTGTGTTGAACGCAGCGAACACAAACAAACAAACAACCCTAGCGAAGATTTCTGCCAGCGACCTGTTTTTCCGCACCAGCCTCCCTCAGCCTCCGAGCTTGGCACCTACAGAGTGCTCCCATTGGCTATGCAAAAATCCTCACATATTTCGTCGCGTGCATACATGCAGTCATGTTGGTTATTCAACGAGGCAGATTTTTTTCCCTCCCTGCCTCCCTCACTTCTGTATCCTCTCCCATGAAGGCAACATCAACACAATGCATAATATGCAAATGGGTTATGCAGATTTGATTTCTCTTTTTTTTTTTTTTTTTTGGTAAATGTTGTATTTATGCAAATGTCCCTTTTAGTCAATCTGGACTTAGCCAATTACTTCAATAATTCCCGGATGTGCGCGAAAGACAGAAATTCGATCACGCAGAGCTAATGCATGCACACACACACACACACACACACACACACACACACACACACACACACACACGTACAACATGGATATACAACGGGTCAAAAATATATATATATATATATATATATATATATATATATATATATATATATATAGATATGTACAAAGCCAAAAAAAATAAGTTACACAGACTAGCCCATGAATATAAGAGAGACGCGAGAGAGATGGAGATAAAATGATGGCTGTTTGAAAGCAGAGCAGAATCAGTCACCAGCCAGCTGTGAAATCAGATGAAATTCTTTCAATAAAACTTTTGGCAAGAGCTCTCTCTCTCTCTCTCTCTCTCTCTCTCTCTCTCTCTCTCTCTCTCTCTCTCTCTCTCTTCCAATGCAAAAAAAGTTTTGCAAAAACGTTTCGTACTGGTGTCATAATGCTTCGACCAGCCTCTGTGTGTGTGTGTGTGTGTGTGTGTGTGTGTGTGTGTGTGTGTGATCGCTCGCGTCTTTCTTTCTTTCTTCCATCACCTAAGTTTAAAGATCGCCCCCCTCCCCCCGTCCCTCCTTCCTTCACGAATGAAAGTGATTTGTTGATGTAATTCCACGTTTAATTAATTATCTTTTTTCTTTCACAGTGTGTGAAAGTTTTCCATTTCTTCTTTCAGAGATACGAGTGGTTTCGGTCTGTTCTTTCAGAGATATGGATGCCTTCATTCCTTCTTTCAAAGTTATGACTTCATGCTTTTTGAAATTATGAATGCTTTTCACTTCCTTCAACGTCATAAATACTTTGAATTTTTCTTTCAAACATGCGAGTCTCAATTCTTTTTTGACACTTATGAATGCTGTCACTTCCTTCAAAGTTGTGAATGCTTTCATTTCTTCTTTCAAAAATATGGATGCCTTCACTTCCTTACAATTTATGAATGCTTTCGTTTTTTCTTTCAAATATATGAATGCTTTCACTTCTTCCAAATCATGAATGGTTTTAGTCCTTCCTTCTAAATTACGAATGCTTTCACATCTTCTTTTAAAAAGTAACGAATGCTTTTATTTCGTCTTTCAAAAGTTACGAATGATTTCATTTCGTCTTTCAAAAGTTAAGAATGCTTTCATTTCGTCTTTCAAAAGTTACGAATGCTTTCATTTCATCTTTCAAAAGTTACGAATGCTCTCATTTCATCTTTCAAAAGTTACGAACGCTTTCATTTCGTCTTTCAAAAGTTACGAATGCTCTCATTTCGTCTTTCAAATGTTACGAATGCTTTCATTTCATCTTTCAAAAGTTACGAATGCTTTCATTTCATCTTTCAAATGTTACGAACGCTTTCATTTCATCTTTCAAAAGTTACGAATGCTTTCATTTCGTCTTTCAAAAGTAACGAATGCTTTCATTTCATCCGCTTTGCATTACTGTTCGTAGGGGACACAGCTTGAGCGCCCGGACACGTCTATGACACACGTCTGTGTCGACTCCGGGGTGGGGTTGGGGGTACGTGCGTGGCCCAAGGGGATTTTCCCCTAAATTCATCCCTGTGGTTCGCGACTTTTCCCTAGATTTATCCCCGTGGTCCCGCGGATCTAACAGGGGGAAATTTATAACAGATTCCAACGCTGCGTTCCAGGTGGGGAGGCTAAAATACCACCAGTATGTCCCACATGTGGGGTGTGGGGAGGCCATGCTACGGCCAGTACTGTTGGGGGAGTAATGGTTACGTCCCTCGTGTGGGGTGTGGGGAGATTAAAATGCTATCACCCTCACAGCTGGGTCTGGGACCTTACCTTGCCTTACGTATACCTTACGATGGTATGGGAGGTCTTCTACCCTTCCATAGGTGGGTCTGGGGCCTTACCTTACCTTACGTATACCTTACGATGATTTGGGAGGTCTTCTACCCCCACAGCTGGGTCTGGGACCTTACCTTACCTTACGTATACCTTACGATGGTTTGGGAGGTCTTCTACCCTTCCATAGGTGGGTCTGGGGCCTTACCTTACCTTACGTATACCTTACGATGGTTTGGGAGGTCTTCTACCCCCACAGCTGGGTCTGGCACCTTACCTTACCTTACGTATACCTTACGATGGTTTGGGAGGTCTACCCACCCAAAGGTGGGTCTGGGGCCAAACTGTCGCATTGCCCCTCTGCTCAATCAGGCTGTTGGAGGGCGCGCGCATCACGTAAAGACCACGCCATCCTACCTGGTCTACACTCTGTAGGCACTTACCTTACGCCTAGGGTGAGTAATTCTGACGTCACAACTCCCAAGAACCATTACGTAGTTAGATTAATCCTTTTTTACGATCTTCACTCCTTCAAAATCCCTCCCATTCGTAATTAAAAGTTTTATGGCTTTAAACATCGCACAACACACACACACACACACACACACACACACACACACACACACACACTCTAGTCCAATAGAACACTGGCTTCGCATTTCAATCTATAATTCTCTCATCTCCCCCGATACCCAGACTGTATCTATCCCTCTCTCAATCAACCAGCGATGCTGTCGTGCTGAAATTTGTATCTGACGGGATGGATACGAAGACATGGGATGGTCTGGGATTACAAATCGGGTGTTTCCAGGGAAGAACCCTCAGCTGGGACATCCCATTCGGGTTCGAACGCTTCACTAGAGCGAGTTGGGGGAGGCGGCCATGTAGATTTATACCGTTACTTTCCATACCGATTAATTCCAGCTCACGTATTTCGTTAAAGAGTTGACCAATCACCAACCCACCGGGCGGGATGTCGGCATACCGCGACGTCCCTCGGCCAACGGTGTATTATGCAAGCTGATTACCCTATCACCAACACCAGAGCCAATAGAGAGAGAGTGTCTCTCCATCATCACAAGCTACCTTCCCCATCACCATCCCCACCACCATCACTATCACCACCACTACCTCCACAATCACTATCACAATAGATGGTGAGGGACTCAGTCTCCTGTTTTGCTGCCTGGCTACTTTCATCAGTTCTCCTCCAAAACCTTCTCTCTCTCTCTCTCTCTCTCTCTCTCTCTCTCTCTCTCTCTCTCTCTCTCTCTCTCTCTCTCTCTCTCTCTCTTCCAGCAGAAAGTGGTGTAGTACACCCTTGGGGCACCACCGTCACCTGGTGACGCAAACGCCTCACTTGCGACGTAATTTACCGTTCGTCCCTTTGCATGCCCTTCGTCGTCGTCCTGCTGCAGCGCTTAGGAAGTAGGCCACGTCCACCGGTCGAGACCGAACCCCTCCCCCTTTTCCAAAATGCTTCGATTTGTTCCACTGTACTTCATGCGTCAGTTCCTCCTTTTCGTTTAATGTCTTAACTAAAGTAGTTATCTGTGTTACTCAGACCTCTCCCTACACACTCTTCCTCCTCCCCTCGTGAGTTTCAACTCTCCCCCACACACTCTCCCCTCCGCCGGACCTTAGGAGCTTCCTCCCCCTTCTTCCTGCCTCTCCCAGGAGCCAGCAGGCTGCCCACCCCAACAAGCTGTGGTTCTGAGGCTCCCACTACCCAGACACTGATGACGCTTTCTTTTTTTTTCTTTTACGAGCAGAGACAACAATTATTGCTTTTTCTCCTCCCCCTCCACCACTCTGGCTCACCAGCTGGGCCACAGTAGTCGTTTAGCGTTCTTCTCACTTACGCCCAGGCTTCTCTCACTCCTTCTGGCGGACTAGCGAAGCCAACACGCTCGTTTTAGATGATCCCTCGCTCACTCTGGCTGACTAGCGAAGCTAACACTGGCTTACGGGCGAAGCTAACACGCTCGTTTTAGCTGATTCCTCGCCCACTCTGGCTGACTAGCGAAGCTAACACGCTCGTTTTAGCTGATTCCTCGCTCACTCTCGCTGACTAGCGAAGCTAACACCTCATTTTAGCTGTCTCCCCACTCATTCTCACTGACTAGCGAAGTTAACATGGATTCGTTTAGCTGTCTTCACTCCCTTACGTAGCTGATGCTCTGTCTTCTCATTTAACTCTGGCCAAATGTCTACCAACAGGTAGAGAGAAACATTCTTTTTTATTCAATTCTTTCACTTTACCAGAAGAGTTTCGAATTTCCTTTGCTTCATCACGGGTGTCTGACGTCGACCACAAAAGAGAATGGATCTAAGACTAAGTCAAAGATTAACTCATTATAGTCAGCTGATACACAAGTGGGTCACTTGTTGATCGCTTTTGCACACGCTTGTCACTTCATCAGTCAGCTGCACACACGTCTGTCAGCCCCTACACGCTGCTGCACACACACACACACACACACACACACACACACCTGTCAGCCCCACACGCTCCTGCACATTTGGTGACATTTCAGATGAATTCCTGAAGAGTCGCCTGAAACTAACTAGAGACGTGTGGAGGCAGCTCGAGTCACAAGCACAGAGGAACACCTCACCATTGCTACGTATTTTTTCATCTTATTTCATCACCCGAAAAAAATACAAAAACAAATGTCAGCCATTTTTTTTTTGGTACACCATTCAAATTACTTCAGGAAAATACTTGTGGTCGACTTCACCGCCAACTATCCCTCTTCCGACGAGCCACTTTAAGATATTCCTCACTAGGGAAGTATTTTCTGAATCTGGGGTTAAGATTTTTGCGACGCTCAGAAAAAAAGAAAACACCAGACGACAAATTAAAAACGTCCAGTCCAGCTGGAAACAAACAAACAAAAAAAAAAAAAATCCAATATATCAAAAACGATAGTAATGTCATCAATTCAGAATCAGTGGGCGATTTAAAAACCAAAAGAAAAAAATAATCCAAAACTGAACGTGAGCGAGAGAGAGAAATATGACCACATCCTGTTGTTGTCCCTGCGACCATGTACCCACTACTGACCTTTCGTTCCCCTGGAACCAAACATAGGCCAGTGGCCTCCTGTATCCAGGTGACACACACACACACACACACACACACACACACGTACACTGACCACTGGTCTGTTGTGGTCTGGGAGTCACTGATCACCTCCTTTCTTCTTCCCTCCCTCCCTCCCTCTCTCTCCCTCCCTCCTTCCCTCTCTCTCCCTCCTCCCTCTCTCTCTCCCTCCCTCCTCCCTCACGGACCCACACAATGAATGTGGTGTCCTCGATGACCGGAGGCAATGTTACCAGCAGCGTCCAAACTTTTTCTCCGAGAGGATCATGAAGGCTTCAGAAAGTGTGGCTTCTTACATTATTTTATGAAGACAGAGTTCCAGGAGTCTGGGTCCTGGAACAGGGACGGTTTTTGACGTATTTCCAGCCGACTCAGAAGGTATAATTTCAAGTCTTTTGAGACAGTGGAGGAGGGATGAGTTCCTTCCCTTATCTGTCGTTATGATGTGGGCCATTTGGAATGGACTGATTTTATTGATACACGAGTTTTGGATGATCCAACGACTTGGGCAGGAGAGAAAGAGGGTCATGTACTCAATTCACCTCATGTCACCCTTGGTCTATGAACTGCAGACTCGAAGGGGAGCCTTTGGTTCAGGTTATCATTCATCACAGTTGCCCATTAAGGCTCCAGCTTAATGGGTTACTAATGCCTTGCTAAGTGCCCCTTCGTCAGGGAGAGCCAAGACGTGTTGCATGCGGTGAAGCAGCAGTGATTGAACAAAGGCAGTCGGGTTTCACCTGCCTTGCGTGCTTACCTTAAAGCACGGCCTGGCCAAGGTAATTGGACCAGTTGGCATGCATGACACAGTGCCTGTGATCCAAAGGAGGAGGAGGAGGAGAAGAAGGAGGAGGAGGGACCTGACGAACACAAACTCAGGTGATTTCGATCTTTATCTGTCCTGGTTTACCATTCATAGCAACGATTTCTCACACACAAATAATGACGGACACCGCAGCACGCCTACCTACCCAAGCCACAATTGTGGGCGTGGAAATGATTCCCTCTCCAAACTTTAGGAGCGCCCAACTCCCCGGGGAAGTGTTTCCTCAAGTTTCGCTTGAGACTTGGCTGGCTAAGCTGCCTTTTTGTTACCAAATACGTTGGCTTAGCCAGACCCCCAAGATCAAGATGATGTATATAATTCTCCGATAGTTTTCCGAGGTTTGTAAGGACTGTTAAGAAAATCAGAAAAATAATTCTTTGCATTTCAGGAACGTTTACTGGTTTAGTCTATGGGTCTATGGTTTTGATGTCTCAATTTCTATTTCTTCTAAATTATCGAATTTCTTAAAAGATAATCGAATCAGCCATTCGTATGTTTGAGGTTTAAGGGAAGAGTTTGGTTAATACGATGAGGAATACCTGGTCTGATCATAACAAGGAAGAGGAGCATTGGTGCTGTGACTGCTAAGGATCATAACATGTCTTCCTCCCCTGTCATTTCCCCCTGTCAATCTTGTAGTCTCTCTTCGAAAAATGTCTAATCAGTTATTTACTCTCTTCAGCCCATTCACCAACAGATGTAATCTGATGAACATCTTTATTCGAGGTGGCCTCAGTGTCTCACCTTCAGGAAGGCTATACTGTCTCACCTTCAGGAGGACCTCCCCTCTCTCACCTTCAGGAGGACCTCCCCCTCTCTCACCTTCAGGTGGACCTCCCCTCTCTCACCTTCAGGAGGATCTCCCTTCTCGCACCTTTAAAAGACTGACTGACCACAGGAGGGGGGAAGGAAGGGGAAAGAGGGTGAAGACATGAGGTCTCCTGTTTATCATTCTAGACATGACCTCACAGTTAGTGAGGCGCAACAGGTCAGGCTGATTTAGGAACCAGGGAACGATCCCCCCCCCCCCCCCCCCTCACTCCCTCCTCGCAAGGTTTGATCTGCGCAAATTTTCACGAAAGTCTTTAGCGAGCAATGTGCTGAAACGCTGTCAACCAGATTACCATTTTCTGAAAAGAATATGTAGAAAAGCTGTCAACCTAATTACCATTTTCTGAACAGTATGTTGAAAAGCTGTCAACCAGATCACCATTTTCTGAGCACTATGCTATGCACAGACTGCGTTCTTGCGCCCACTGCTTGTTCCTGCTGGTGAATATCTTTTTCAATATCATAACTAGAGAAATACTTGAAGAAGATCACATAGTCCCGTGGCCATCTCTTCTTCCTGTACCTCGAGTAACATTCGCAAAAAATATCATTTCGCTAAGTGGCGCGAAAACAAGTACGAAATGTCGATATAAGATTTTGCGCCAGAATATGACAGACACTTAGAATTCACTCATTTAATAATCATATTCTCAGAAGGACTATCACAAAATTGAATATAATAATGGACGTAACATCTCACAGTCTAATCACAAAATAATTCTCTGCAGATGAATGAACACTACATGAAATACTGAGTGAATAGATGTAATATAGGGAGGTTCTTATTACGTCGGGGACAGAAACTATGCATGGAGGATCAGCTACGCATACCCCGAATCCAATTCTCTTTGCAATATCACAGATATTCCCTCACGACGTGGAGGATGATACGGACGCTCCTCTATAGGCGAGTCCACTGAGGCGTTGGGGATGTGTATTACAACGTTATGTTCCTGCATTCATTTTTTTTCTTTCTTTTTGCCTAGTCTGGTTATATCCTTATTACAGTGTATAACACAGAGTATATGCAGCATTATATACAGA
This sequence comes from Panulirus ornatus, assembly GCF_036320965.1. Classification (NCBI taxonomy): domain Eukaryota; kingdom Metazoa; phylum Arthropoda; class Malacostraca; order Decapoda; family Palinuridae; genus Panulirus; species Panulirus ornatus. The sequence continues at coordinate 4,857,798 of NC_092282.1, forward strand.
CACCTCTCTCTCTCTCTCTCTCTCTCCTACAGGTTGTTTGATCTTAATCGACTTCGCGCTCTTGAAGGAAGGAGCCTTCCCCAAGACCTTACGCTAGATTCTCAGTAGCTGGTGAAGGTGATGCCAGCCAGAGAATACAGTCGGTCGGGTCTCCCTTTGTTCGCTACTTAAACTGAAGCCTTGATTAGCATCATACCTCAGTCTATCTGCCCATCTACCACATGTCTCTACTTCCATTTCCATGATCTTTTGTGGCGCGAGGGATGATACGAGCGCTCTTCCAGTGCACCATTTGTGGGGGATCAATTTTCCAGAAGTGGGGTCCCCCAACCCAAGTCCTCTAAGAAGACGGAGTTGCAGAGATGTCTCATTTTCTACGATACACATCCTACCCTCTTGCCTTATCTTGCTTTCGTCGGCATATCTTATTCAAGGAAGGCAAGACCTCAAAGAGAAAGGCTAATGTTCTTTTGCTTGTAGATACAGCATTCTGCCTCGAATCTGTCGATGTATCTAGCATCCTCTGCCGACATTCAGTAGGCTCTATGAGGAATCTCTGTTTACATTCAGTAATTTCTCTCGTCAGTCTGTCATCTTTATCCTCGATGTTCAGTAACTTCTATTATGACGTTCCGTTCCTAAGGGATCTCGTCCGTTCCAAAGCATTCCTCTTCTTGAGGATTCTCGACCACCTGGTGGCCACAGGAGAAATCTTCCGCACTGAGGACAGTAGTTCCAGCGGATCATTCAGTTCTACGAAGTAATATCTCAATGGCAAGTCTACAATACGGCAGCGCCTTCTTATCACACTGTGAGCAGCCTTACCACAAACTGTGGTGGTGGAAGGAGTACTGGACAACATCAGACCAAAAAAAGACATTCAAGTTTTGAGGTAAAGATTCCCAAATTGTCCCTGGCAAGTCTTGAGCATGATGTCTTGGAAGGCCAACAGAGAAACGTGTGGCGACCAAATGCCCTTGGCTTTCAAGAGTCTCTTCGAGTCCCGCAATCACCGACCGGAAGAACTAAATCTGAATACGGAATTAAGGTCATCCTGCGAACTCCTCCCATCACCAACCTCTTCGTGTCCCCGCATATAACAATGCCCATGAACGTCTTCCATTATACCAACCTGTGGAATTCCAACTAGCAGTTAAAAAAAAAAAAAGGAGCTTCTGAATTCCTTTACGTCGTCCAGCAGTGGGGTTTCCAGAGATAACAATTAATGTTGGTCTCTTCACATCAATTCACGAGGGAGGGTTTTGCTTGAAAAGCTGGATAAGCAGGTCATGACCATGAGCAATGGCACAGGAATGCACTTAACATACAGACAGATACGTGCGACTGGATCTAAACTCCATATGCGAGGATTTCCAGCGAGTTAATGTCCTTTCTTACCTCCTGTCTTATAACTTTTACCCCACCTCATCACTGTCTTCGGTTACGGCATCTAAATTCACCTCACGCAGACCTGTAACAGCTGGTTGGCTGGATACAGAGGCACTAATGCCGACTCTTGACTGCCTTTGGGCCAGAAAAAGGAAAAAAAAAAAAAAAACTCAACTTTCCATTATAAGATATTAATCAGCTGTTCTAAGAAAGGGTCTTTACGTTTATACCAAAAGTCTTTCTTCCGTGGCTTTTCCAGGAAGAACCGAGACCCCTTCCAGAGGGGATGAGGTGAGCCGGCAAGCCTGGCCACTGGTTGCTCTGCCTTCCAGGGCAGACCTGGAAGATCCCTTACCCTGACGCGTGGACCCAATACTATCGTTTGGAATACCTTGTTCAATCGTTGTTTTCCCTCTTCTGTTTCTTCTGCGTAATTCTTAAAACTAACTTCTTCGACCCATCCTTCAGCTTAAGTAGCTGTAAAGCGTTTAAGCATAAGTATCTAGAGTGGTTAGATATACGAAGGCGAGACGCAGCGTGAAATGCTCAGGGCAGATGACAAGTCTACAGATCTGAAGTACGTATACAGTGGGTCGTCGGGTCATGAGGAAGGACCACAACGCGCTGCCTGCCCATCTCTCCACTCACCTTCAGTCTGAACTCAGTCGCGTATACATGGGAACTGAGCCTCTACGTCCCTCGGAACCTTAGAACCTTTTGTTATGCAAATGGATGTCATGACGTCCCCTACTGATCTTAGATATGCTAATCTCCCTCCCCGCCTCCCACTGAACCCATAGAGGTGAGAGCCTGGATGGCTACACTAACACTTGACACAACTGGGTTTAGATTTACAGTCTTCAGCCCCCGTGATCTCCAGTGGGACGCGTAACGCACCTGTGACTCTGTTTCCGAGGACACAGATCTCTCTCTCCCTTCTCCAATGGCCCGAACACTTGGCTTTTGGAAGGGAGTGAACGCCTGGCCTCTGGAACGGAGTGAAGACCAGGCCTCTGGAACGAAGTGAGCACCAGGCCTCTGGAACGGAGTGAACACCAAGCCTCTGGAACGGAGTGAACACCTGGCCTCTGGAACGGAGTGAACACCTGGCCTCTGGAACGGAGTGAACACCTGGCCTCTGGAACGGAGTGAGCACCAGGCCTCTGGAACGGAGTGAACGCCTGACCTCTGGAACGGACCGAACGCCTGGTCCCTGGAAAAGTAGCGATGAGCATTTCCTAACTCTATGATCTAGAAACTTTGGCTCGTAATTGTCTTCTCGCGTCCTCCGTCCGGGAACCAAGTGATACCGCAAGCAGTGACTACATGACTGAGCGCACCTAGAGCGACGTCGCCCGCTGCACCACCACCACCACCAGTCGGTCTGCAATGCTGCAGTGTCTCACATGCGCCCAGCAGATGCAGTGAAGTCCCCAGGATCCTGAAGTTTCCTCTCCCTCAAACAAGTCAGTGAACCAACTTGTTGATTTACCCAAGACGAGGAAGTTACGACTTCTTGAAATTGGTGGATCTCTGTTAACATGTTTGTTGTTTACCTTTCTTCGTTATGAAAGGGGACCCGTCTGGCCCTCGAAGTCCCATAAGCGTTTAGAATTGGTTACCACATCACTGTCCTCTGTCTAACTTGTTTACCACATTACTGTCCTCTGTCTAACCTGTTTACCACATTACTGTCCTCTGTCTAACCTGTTTACCACATTACTGTCCTCTGTCTAACTTGTTTACCACATCACTGTTCTCTGTCTAACCTGTTTACCACATCACTGTCCTCTGTCTAACTTGTTTACCACATCACTGCCCTCTGTCTAACTTGTTTACCACATCACTGCCCTCTGTCTAACTTGTTTACCACATCACTGTCCTCTGTCTAACTTGTTTACCACATCACTGCCCTCTAACTTGTTTACCACATCACTGCCCTCTGTCTAACTTGTTTACCACATCACTGCCCTCTGTCTAACTTGTTTACCACATCACTGTTCTCTGTCTAACCTGTTTACCACACGGAGGTAAGTCTGGCCGTTGCATAAAGCACTCTCACACACACGATACCCTGACATACATACATACAGACAATGCAATTTAAAAAAACCCTATCAAACTGGACCGATGCGCAGGGAACGTAGCGTTTTTCATAAAGAGATCTGACACAAAATGATTATAAGCGTATAGTAATTAAATACGGACCAATTTAACAAGGTATTCACCGAGACTCAATATATCCCTATGTCCAGTCGTCACGCAGCATTGACCAGTCAGTCACAAAAGGTCACTATGTTTACGGAGTTACAATACCCACCACCAACCACCCAAAACAAAACTATCAAAAAACCGTAGATTAATGGATTCCTCCGTATCACTGGCTGCAAACATTCTGTACTCTCTCTCTCTCTCTCTCTCTCTCTCTCTCTCTCTCTCTCTCTCTCTCTCTCTCTCTCTCTCTCAGGGGATACGTGAGAAGTATTCTTTCTCTCCCCTATCCCCAGGGATGATAATAATAATAATAATAATAATAATAATAATAATAATAATAATAATAATAATAATGATAATCCTTGATAATAATAATTATTACCTTTATTATGATTACTAGTATCATTATCATCGTTACCATTATCATTAGATATAAAATATGTCGTTATTGAATATACAAAAATAAAAATCACTTCTAGGAGCCTTGTAACAATAAACACTTCGGGGAAAAATGCTGATAAAAGAAATGATAAATTAACATCTACAGTTACATTACAATCTACAGGCTGAGGTCCTTACAGGGCCTACATGAAGTCCTTAAGGAAGCTACGTACATGTAGGCAGTAACTGTATAAGGAAATCAAAGTTTCGTATCAAATTTCAAGGAACAATGATGAAGAAAACGGAGATGGGACCACATGATGGAATCATACAGACAGAGAGATGATTTAAGCATGAGACTGGCACAAGGCGCTGAGGGGAAATAAATATCATGAGGAGAAAGGAGGGAAATAATGACTCCAAGTATAGCCTGTCTATCCAGCCAAAAACACCGGAGTGAAGACACCCCTTAAATAACCCCTAAAGGAAAACGTCGCTCACATGCCGGGGATTCGACCCATGTTGACACACACAAAGCCGCAGACATGTCTCAACAGCACAAGTCTCTGAAATAATAAATGGAAGGGAATGGCACAGTCCAATACTCATATAAACTCCGGGAATTCAGTAACTGTGTATGTAAGGAATGGTTCCCCACACACTCATCCCCAACACAGGCGTGTAGCACATCATTAAAACGACAAGGAATGCTGGCACCTTCGAGGCTTAATTCCATGGTAAAGGCCTCGTTAGCCACACAGGGGCAACCGCCTGCAGGCACTTGGGGAAGAAATAAATGCGAAAAAAATGCCTCCCATTCAAACTAGTCTCGAGCCATCAGCCGAAGCCACTTACTGCAGATCAAAGAGCGGAGAGGAAGGGGGTAGAAAACGGGGCTTTTTGTCCATGATGACAGAAAATGAAAGGACGTCTCAACTACCTTACGAGTATTATCGTTATTGGAGTAACAACAAGGCTTCCTAAAGACGAATACTAACAACCATTTTGACCCATCATGTATCTACCATTAGTCAAAAGATGTTCTCTTTACCCTTGGGTTCTTCTTAGGACCAGTTTTCAACGTGTTTTTACCACTGATCTTTCACTCAAGGTATTTACAACACATGAAACGACGGGATAGAATGATAACCAACTCTAACCTCCATCTTTTCGTCTCGTGTTGAATGATGCGACATCTTCGCAACCAACAGATATACGAACAGGCGATCAAAACAGCGAACGTACGTAAGTTCTACGATATAACCTACGATCATCATAGGATTGAGTACACGATCAAGGTATGGGAGATGGTTTTTACACACACACATAGCCTACCCATCCCCTAGTCTGTGATAAGGTCCATACCGACATCAGCCGACGTAGCAGAAGTACGAGAGAGACACAGCATCAGAAAGTCACCGTTGTTCTCATGTACTGATCAGAGACCAGTGTACGAACTCGTGAGATTTTCCAAGAATATCTCAAGAATAACGAAGTAACGTCAGGGAAAGTTTCCAAAGCCCATTAACTTCCCTGGTGACTCGCGTCTGTCTCACGCGAGCTGGAAGAAATTCAATAATTATGCTAAATCTTAAATACTTCAGCAAGCAGAACGGATGAACACACACACACACACACACACACACACACACACACACACACACACACACACACAAGAAAGGAATCTACGTAACTTAAATGACTTTACCTTATCTAATAAAGATTCATAACGAGTGTGAGAGAATTCGACCTGAGCTGAATACGAAGAAATAATCTGCGTTGCAGATGTTGCCAAAGTGGCAAAAATACAAGACAGACGTCAAGGACTAACACGATGCAGGAATTCAGCTATAACGAAGGCGAAAACACCGAATCAACATCATGGAAAACAAAATCAATATCATAAGAATTTCTTTACGAAAAAAAAAACTAATTCGAAAAGTCTTTATCCTCCCGTCACCTACCTCCTCCTCAAGCTGTGCGCGTGCCCCCTGCGAACGTCCACCCACCGTCGCACATTACTCCATCGACTCCCCAACAGGGCAACTAAAAAGTATATCCATGCACTCAACCCCTGCGCTCTCAACTCCTCCTGGAACTTCGCCTTTCCAGGGAAAGGCAAAAAAAAAAAAAAGTCCTCCCACAGGCGCTCTCCTGGGTTATTTGAAGGAAGAGCCTGGACGCCCACACCGCCTGGACGCCCACACCGCCTGGACGCCCCCTCCCCTCTCACGCTACCCCGGAAAGTTTGGGGAAGTCAGTAACTTCGTCCTGTGTCACGGGGGAGTAACGTCGTCCATCGTAACAACCGGACCAAGTAACGCAAAGACCAAATGTCACCATGACGCTCCAGATGGCGAGATACGGTCTGGTGTGGACCCAGGCGACCCATTCAGACAACACAGCCCATAGACGCGCGACACAAGACGACCATTTCACACGACCTTCGGACTTACTTTCAAGGGAGAAAAAGGTCAACGGGACCTATCAGAACTGTACGATACCCTGACGATATACCCACCAACACAGTCACGGCCAACACAGGTTCTCTGACCAGAGTTTTCATCCTCTTCACAACACACTTATCATCACACCGAAGGTTTCCACCATACGCGGAGACCAAAAACAAGAAAAAATACTGACAATCTATATATATATATATATATATATATATATATATATGACATGGCGATGGCTTTTGATATACAGGCTTAGAATACCTTAAAAACCGAGAGTGAAAGAAACCACAGAGACGTAGATCGGGTGTTCGACGAAGGATATACGGTTCTCTGAGAACTTGACTGCAAACACCAGCCAAAGAATGAAGTCAGCCCCACACACACAACACACACACACGGACACAATTGGGACACGTTGCTCTGCCTCATCTTCAGTCCTGGAGTGGAACAGTGGCACAAACTTCAGCTTCGTCTCGTCATTTGCAGACGATACGTGATGCGAAAGTCTCCCGAACGTCAGCGTAGGAGGAGGAGGAGGAGGAGGAGGAGGAGGAGGAGGAGGAGGACGACTCCTGAAAAATGTGGAGGCGTGGAATCAACTACCTTCCCACAAGCGAGGCCCCTGGGAATAATGCGGTACCGCGTGAGAGAGACAACGTTTTAACTCCCTCGTAACTCCCTCAGTGCGGAGGAAACGAGGGAGGAGATATACACAGACTTCTACAGGGAGGACCATCATCACGCTCCCACCTTCCTATCCAGACGGAGGAATGCGAAAGGTGTCGGAATTCCGTCGTGACGAAGCCAGTCATCCAGAGACGGTCGTAACAAAGTGGAATTACGTCACAGGGGATAAATAACGGGACAGATTTTAGGAGTCGATTTGGGAGTCGATGAAGAGGAGGGAGGGAGGGAGGGAGGGAGGGAGGGAGAGGAGAGCCCGTCCAGGCCCAAAATATCTTAACCGTACGTAAACTTTGCCTTTCGTGATGATGACCCTTTAGAACGAAATATCAAGAAATAAGATCAGAAAATGGGAAGACGTGTGATACAACAGGTACACACACACACACACACACACACACACACACACACACACACACACACACAACATTCGCAGCTGGCTCTTACCCAATCGTCGTGCATCATCGCTGTTAACAAGGGTTGAAACGTTACTTTCTCTTGGCTGGAGCGTAGACGAGGTTTATAACTACGCGGGAAAATGCTCGAAGGTTATTTTCTGTGATGGGTGTGGCGTGTATGGTCTGGTTTCTGGCTTAATAAGCATTTAGCAGCGGACGGCCACTAACTCCCAATAACATGCACGTCTACATATTTATATTCCTTAACCTGCACTCGACAACAGCCTTGGAAGATCTGAGCGAAAGACAGGAAAGAATGAGCAAGCCAAACCCCACAGTGGAAAACATGGTTGTGGTTGGCACAAGAGAAAGTAACGTGAGCGTAAAATCGTCACACACACACTTTTCAACACGTCACCAGTGAGGTAAAATCACATCAGGGTTACGATCCTTGATATTTTCATGAGGGAATGTGATACATTCCTTTACCGGCGCACAGACAAATGGCGGCGTGATCCAACAGCCTAACTGACCAGGTGGTAATGAAGACAGCGTGGCTAAGCACCGAGGGTTAGAGACTGGACATAGAATCCAAATGTATTTCAGGTGAAATTCAGGTGAATTCCTGTCGTACATCCTGTCGCAAATCCCTTCCAAAACGATGCTCCAAGAAATGGAACGTGTTCCGTCAGTAGTAATACATGTCTCCCTGACCCAGGAGTACTTTGACAAGCCCTTAAATCACTACAGGAGAGAGGCGCCCTTTCCTTGAAAGATAACACGCGAAAACGGTTGTGACGTCCCCGGACTTGTCTCCATGATGTACATTTGCTATTACGTAGCCTTTATGGTAGAAACCTTATATGTCGGTACATCTTACTCATCAGATCCGCTTTTATAGCTATGTTAATCGGTAAATCTTACTAAACCTGCTATTGTAGCTGTCTATATAAATCTAGCAAGTGTGGGACAAGCTAAGTGATCGTCACTAATAGCTGTGTCTGGTAGTTTGGCTGGCTGGGTATTTAGGCCTTTGGCTTAACGACTGACAGGGTCATTAAGGCAGTTAACGTCCCTCTGTAATCACCAATCAAATAATCTTGAGTGTTAAGATACATGAGGCTGGTTTAGGCATGTTTAGTCTATCCTAAACTATGTTACCATAGAGTTATTTAAGTTAGCTGAAGACCAATTGTTTCAGGTGCGGAGCACAAAGCTACAGGAACCAAAGATAAGTTAAATCACTATTAGTTAAACTATCATAAGTTAAGATGAACTCTAACCTAACCATCATGAAGGTCTGTCATTTGTTAAGGCTTTAGAATTGCGTTTTACAGCCTGTCTCTTCGGGTGAGCCGAAGAAGAGCGCATGCGCAGTGTCGAAGACCCGCAAAAGAACAGAGTAGAACGTATTCATCATCCTCTCCCGCCTAGATTCACCTACACTGCGCCAGATTACTCTCGGAATTCCACCATTATCTACGCTTTAACGTTATTGCACGCTATTAATATCTAACTTAAAAGAAATAATACTCATAAAAAGATAAGTAAAAGACACACACACACACACACACACACACACCGCCGGAGTGATATTGAAGAGAGAAGCCAAACAAACCAGGAACAAAGGAGACGAAAGACAAATATCATGAGCTCAACTTTATGTGTCATTATACAGAGCTCCGTCTGGATCTGGCAACACTGGCGAAAAGATATAACCGGTGGGAGAAAATGGCAACAGTGCGGGGTAAGAAATAGCTGCTGCCGGGAGGAAAGGGCAACAGTGGCGGACGAGGTAATTGGGTAGTAGAGGCGGAATCAATGGCAGTGTTAACATTTGGTGAGTGGAAATGACAACTGCGAGAGGAAGAAAATGTATGTGTGGGGTATGGGGAAATACGTGGTGGTCAAGTGGACGAGGCGACTTTGTGAGAGGAGGGAAACGTGGATAGATAAAGTGGAAGTAAGAACAGGTGATAACAGTGGAAGATTAACCCCAGACGTAATTAATGTGGGAGGGAGAACGAGAAGTGATAATAACGGAATACCCAATAAACCACGTATGATAACACGGGAAAAGAATAAACGGGATAACTACTGGCAGGAACGAGCATAGCGGATAACGCTAGGGGGAAGAACAGAGACTTGCGATAATGAAGGAAATAAAAAAAGACAAGCGAGGGGGAGAAGTTCAAGGAAAACAACTCACGTAGAAACAACGGAGGAAAGGCTTAACGTGGCTGGAGACGTGGACATCAGGACCCAGGCCAAGAGGACCTACCGACCACAAATACTCACCTTGAAAGAAAACATTTACTTGGTCTTTATATAGTGGTGTGGTGAGCGCGTCGTCGGACCTCACACTTAAAAAGCAAGTGACGGTAATGAGTTGTGAGTAATAACAGAGATATAGAGGAAGAAGAGGAGGATGAGGAAGAAGAGGAGGATGAGGAAGAGGAGGAGGAGGAAGAAGAGGAGGAGCAGGGGATGAAAAAGGGATGATAAAAGCCAAGCCGGAGAAGAAAAGCGAGGCCGTTCTTGGACGGACCAACCCCCCCAGTAATATCAGCCTCAAACTTGGGTCGGGGTGTGGGAGACGTGAGTCTTTTCTCAACCAAGAGCAACGTCCTCTGACTCGGCTTTTATTGTGGCTCGCGCTACTGGCCGCCACAGTCTGTCCCTCTTCCTCCTCCTCCTCGCTCCACCCCACACACACACACACCCCCAAGAAATCCCTCAACTTCCCAGTTAATTAATAGACTCTTGAGGGCCCAGGCACCAGCAAACGCCGAGCGGATCACCGCGGCTCACCGACGCGCGGAGGGTAAACCTTAAGAGACACACAACACTTGGACGCGAGGGAGGTAACCATCCAGTCCAACGCCTCCTGTTGCCCACGCTGGAAGGCGTGGGAGGGTCGAGTCTGTTGGGAAAATGCGACCCTACAACTGGCGAAACTATTACCATATTGAATTAGCGGCAGTATAATCGTTTGAAACTACGGGGGGAATTCATCCACACCGCTGCTGCAAACAGCTACATGTACCACGTCTCGCTTCTCAAGCACTCGACCATATCTGTCGAGGTTACGAAGACTGGAGCCACCGTGGCGAGTGTGGAAAAGACGGTCTGGGTCTGCCATGCCCACTTCATGACCCCCAGAGTCTTCCATTCACAGCAACACTCGAAAAAAAAAATCATCTGTGGACTTGGCATGATACTCTGTTGATCGATCCCTTAAATCAGCTTATCTCTTAAGCCTGAGCGTATGTGATTCCAGTCTAACTGGGACTTTTGATATTTCTAAAAAGCTTTATCTATGGCGTCATACGGCTGTTGTAATAATTATCTGCCATCAAACTTTTAGAGTATATATATATATATATATATATATATATATATATATATATATATATACACACACACCAAAGGAGACATCTCTTGTTGATCCGATACTGATAACATTAACAAAATCCAATATTCTAGACACAACAATGAACCTCTGCCAATTAGTGCCAATTTATCAACCCATTACCAAAATCTATTATCATGTACTCCGGGTTCCATTTCCATGCGTTGCATCAAGTACACACAAGCACGCACACACTGTGAGGAAAAGCGCGAATACATGTAACCAGAAACTGGGGAAAGTATTATTTATTATACGATAACTTATCTATGGTTCTGTTTTCATCTTTTTTTTTTTTTCCTCCTCAGCTGATTCATATACGTCATTAAACGTTGTTGATGCAAGGCGACTCGCACGTACGTGGTATAAGGAAAGAGTCAAGATGTGGATCATTTCGGTGACAAATCGCTGTGCTCTTCGCATGCAAAATATACATCAGAGCCGCGAGAGAAGTGTGTGCGTGGCCAGCAGAACCTTTCCCCTTAACCTCACACGACCCCACCACCCTAAGCTGAGGCTGTGCGCGTGACTTGCCACAACGACACTTCTCGAAGTCCCAAATTTGGGTCATGTTTAACCCCTGAGCACGACGGGTACGACCCCTGAGCACGACGATACGACCACCTGAGTATGACGCTACGATCCCTGAGCACGATGGTACGACGCTTGAGCACGACGGTACGACGCTTGAGCACGACGGTACGACCCCCTGAGCACGACAGTGCGACCCTGGAGCACGACGGTACGACCCTGGAGCACGACGGTACGATCCTTGAGTACGACGGTAGGACCTCCTGAGCACGACGGTACGACCATTAAGCGTATATGGCACGACCTCTTGAGCATGAAAGTCAGTGCAACCTTTTAATGCTTGAAGCTACGACCCTTAAGTATGATGGCCTTGGTCCTTTGACCTTGACCTTCAAAGGTCATATCAAAGTCCGGGACATCATACTCAAGGGTCGGTCCGTCGTCTTCTAAGGTCGTGCCGTAGTGCTCAAGGACTGTGACATCCATGTAGTCAATGTATAAGCGTCTGTTGTCGTGGCAAGTATTGGCAGCAACAATGTCTTAAAAAAATCGGTTCGAAATCTCCGTGTCGAAAATCAACTTCAGGGTGGTAGGTCGCCTGGTGTGACGGCTGTGTTGGGGTAAAACGCTGGTGTGACGGCTGTGTTGGGGTAAAACGCTGGTGTGACGGCTGTGTTGGGGTAAAACGCTGGTGTGACGGCTGTGTTTGGGTAAAACGCTGGTGTGACGGCTGTGTTGGGGTAAAACGCTGGTGTGACGGCTGTGTTGGGGTAAAACGCTGGTGTGACGGCTGTGTTGGGGTAAAACGCTGGTGTGACGGCTGTGTTGGGGTAAAACGCTGGTGTGACGGCTGTGTTGGGGGAAAACGCTCGGTGCTGCGTGGCTTATGAGGCCCAGTTCATATATGTATAACGTCACAGACTTTTAGCAGTAAGTTAACACATAATTCAAACTCTGGTGTTCATAAATCTCTCGGGGAGCTTGCTGGAGTCCAGGAGGAGGGAGGTGGTTCCGCTCCTCCTCGCCGTACGTACGTTTCGTGGGTGTCTTTTACCGCCACACCTTCGTCTGGGACCTCGCCTTACCCTACGATGGTGTCGGAGGTCTTCTACCCCCACAGCTCGATCTAGGAGCCTTACCTTCCTCATCCTTTTACGATGGTTTTCGGAGGTCTTCCACCATCCTAACAGCTCGGTTTGAGACCGCTTGGTCCAGCTGCCATTCTGCTAAGAGCGAGGAACATTTCCAGCCTACTGGATCCCGTAATTTATGGCAAGTCAATAAACCAAGATGTATGATCCTTGAGGCCCTAGCGAGGCCTAACGGGTCTGCCGTGGATGGGGTTATTACCTCCGTCAGCAGAACGCTGATGCCACTTCCTTACCGTCCCAATATCTGAGAGGCGATGCTGAACACGAGCAGTAACAGCCCGTTCCTCTTATCTCCGTTACAGTTGTAATGTGTGTGTGTGTGTGTGTGTGTGTGTGTGTGTGTGTGTGTGTGTGTGTGTGTGTGTGTAGCACGAAGCCCTGTCGCAGTGTTTTGCCTCCGTGCATCTGGTTTACTAACCCTAAGGTTATGAGGGAGGGTTGGGTTGGGCGCTGGACGTCCCACGACAAATTAGTGCCCTCTCAAAAAAAAAAGAGATATATGAAGGTACCAGAAACTAACATATGGGGGAACCTGGAAACTAATGTGTGTCTTCTGGAAGGCTTTATCACAACGTCATCTTAATGAACTGTTAAGGAAATATTCTCTTTTTCAAACATTTTGGTTTTCAGTTAAAACTCTCAAAAATTCCAGATTCTGGAAAAAGGTTCCAGGCCTGTAGATCCAGGTTAGAACAAACTCGGTCTGGTCCTCCCCTCTGGAACAGGTCGATCAATGGGCACCTGAGACATGTTGGAGTACATTATCTTACCATCGCGTTCAATGGCCTTACGTCGCGTTTAGGGGCCTTCCCGTCACGTTCAAAAGGGCTTTACCGTCGCTTTGAGGGTCTTACGACTCGTTTAAGGGCCTTTACCGTCGCGTTCGGGGCCTTTACCGTCGCGCTCAAGGCTCATACATATGGGCCGCAGCCCATAAGCTTAAGTCTGCTTCAACGCTAAAGCTGATCGGTTCACCTCTGTGGACACCTGTCCAGCGGCGGCTTCAGAGCACCTGCGACATGAGAACCGCAACGTTGGCACAATGCTTCGTTTGTTATTCAGGGAGGTGGGAGAGGGAGAGTTCACTTATAAATAAAGAACAGTAATAATGGACGCTGTAGTTCCATTAAAGCTTTTAAGCATTAATTCTGAAATTCAACCGCCCTCGCCCCCCTCCCACCATGTCAGGGGAGGCACAAGCTGTCAGGCTCAGATCGCTGACTGCACCGTACGGCTCCTGACACACGTCACGAGAATGTGAAGTTTGTTCATAACAGTACACAGGGCATCCTCTGACCATGAGTATAACGAGGTGGTTTTTTTTTGGGGGGGTTATCCCCTGGGTTTATCTTCTGTGCCTCTGCCTTGGATTTCCCATTCGTGTTATTTACATTCATATATACGTAAGTCTTCCACTGTCTCAGTTCAGCGTGGATTTACCACACGTTGCTCTGCTAAGAGCCACTCCACTGGAGATACATGCCACACCACTGTGGATACGTGCCATTCCACTGTGGATACGTAACACCACTGGCAAGAATGTTTTACATCCCTTCTTTTTTTCCCCTCCCAGTGGAAGATGACAGTACTTGATAAACCTGTTTTACTGGCAGTACACAATACCTTAATATCATCGGCAGGAACTATGTAATGAGCCTGTGTTCTCACCTGGACCTATGGTAGCAGTGGAGCTTTAATTGTCACGAAGGGTTAACAATAAGCAAGCGCATACAATAAGCGCTTACCTACACGTACACTCATGTAAAATGGATACGCGACCAAACGCTTGCGTATCTCGATCTCACAAATACAGCAAGACTAGAGTATAAGGGAATCATGGATGATTCCTTTGTAGTTGAAACAATATGAGACAGGTGACAAACTCTGTTTATAATACTATGATGATGTACGAAATAGGACTTAAGAAACTATAGACGGGATGACACTGTACACTCACCAAACTGATTACCTCCAAATATCTTTCAGTAATCCTTTAAATAAACTGAAGGGAAAACGAAACAAAAAGGTGTTTTTCTTGCACCTCTGTGTCTTCATTAAGATCCCCCCCAAAAAACATAAACATATGGGTCGTAGATATTCTTATTCATCTATAATTTGCTACAAAAAAAACAAAATAAACGCGAACTTAACCCTGTAGTAATCCATGTGTGACATCATGAGCCATGAACAAGGCTCTCACAAAAAACGGACACCACAAAAATCATAACAAAACAAACCGGGATTACATCTCTGCCACCCAAGAAAAAAATATCCCCCACACATAACCTTTCCACCCTCGTCACCATGACTTTAATGCTGATCTAAAGGGCCTTCATTCCTCAAAGTATACATATCCAGAAGGCCTTTATTAGTCAAGAGTATACATAGAGAATGCGGTCCTGCGACAGCTATTGAGTGATGGGCACACAGCAGAGGGCACGGTGGAGGAGGCAAGCGTAAGAGCGTACACACTAGCTATACAAAATAATGACACACGAAAGGTGACAAGTGGGCCTCTGATGATGTGGGCAAGTGTTCATAGCAGTGGGATGGTAAGGAAGAGACGAGCAGAGCGACACACACACACACACACACGCGTCTACTGCCTACATCACCTGTGTGCAACATGATCCTGCATCACCTTTGGCCTGAACCTCTGCCAACAGACGTCTGTCTCGTGTTGTTGTCCCACCACCTGTGGGCCATCCATCCACGCAGGGAAAAACACATCTCCTCCTCCTCCTCCTCCTCCTCCTCTCCTAATTCCTTCATTATATAATCCACAGCTGACACGCTGCGCTGAGGTGACGAGATCTCCAACGTCTCCTCCTCTTCTTCTTCTTCGAGGTTCCCACACACACACACACACACACGGGTGAAATTCTAATACCTCCAGAGTCACCTGATATGGCCTAGTGTCTGGCCTTGTGGTTAAACTACGTAGCGAACGATGTTAGCGGAGATTAACATGATCAAGCAGATGATAATATGTTACTTTAACACCACGTCTGAGGGGATAATGAGGGTAATGAAGATATGAGGTGAAGAAGATGGTTACCATGCCTCACAATGGATGAGTTTATGTAGTGGTTGTTGCAAGATAATGAACATAATTTTTGGGTCTATACTAATGAGTCTATGGTGAAGATAAACATTATCTGTGTGTGTGTCCTGAAGACAAATGATAATGTGAAGATAATAATCTGCCACTATCGAGAGGATGATCGACAACGACAATTCTATACACGACAGAGACGATTATGATAATCATTAGACAATAGATGTGATGATCAACACAGTTCTATACACGACAGAGACGATTATGATAATCAACAGACAATAGATGTGATGATCAACACAGTTTTATGCACAACAAAGACGATTATAATAATCAATAGACAATAGATGTGATGATCACTGGAGTGGAGAAACGAGATGACAAACAACATGAAGACGTTAACACACTGCATTGTGTGGATGAACACGAAAATCAACATAAGCGGATGATGAAGATAAACTATAGTGTGAAGTGGATGAGTTAATTTACCTGAAGCGGATGACAGAGTTAACGTGTGTGTGTGTGTGTGTGTGTGTGTGTGTGTGTGTGTGTGTGTGTGTGTAGGGTGGATAGCAGAAGAATTTAAGATTCAATCTTACATGAGAACGAAAATTTATCTCAATTAGTGGATGATAAAAGTAAACCAACAGTTTATGACGTATGATGGAAAGGTAAACTCATAATCTACAGTGGATAGTTTGAAGTAAACTAACAAAACTCTTCGGTAGATGATAATAAGCGTTTAAAATGACAGTGAGTGATGAATGATGAGATTAATCCAATAACAAGTGTATGATGGGAGTAAACTGATTATCTGTCGATTATCATAGAAGAGTATGACGTCAAGTGATCATAATCAGTGAAGGTAATCATCCTATTGTAGAATTAATCAATAGGAGTGAAGACGGAAAAATGACACAGGTGATTAATACGAGGTGATCAGTACATTAATCAAAACCCAAATGGGAAGTAATAAGGAACATGCTATAGGAGGCCCTGATAACCTGGGACGTATGAGCCAATAGGAAAGAACAAAAGACGAGCGATTCAACTCAAAAGGGAAACACAGAAATACAACACGGATATACATCTCAAACTCAACGCAAAAGGGAAAACAAACACACACACACAAAAAAAAAATGCCAAGCGAGTTCAGGAGTCGTTCGTTCGTTTAAACTCCCTCAGTGATTTATCGCGATCTTCCTCCACCATGGTGCGCGTTTTTTTTTTTTTTTTTTTTTTTTTTGACCGCCTGGAGACCCGTGATATGGCGACCAGAAGAAAACTCGAATGTTTTATATACATTTTTTTCTCTCTAGTTCAGCCATCGTGGGTTCGGTACATAAGGATGACTACATATAACCTTTTTATTTCGTAAAGAGACACTACAATAACCTTGATATAACGAAGAGAAATAAACCCAGTTTTCGCATTCTGTACAGAAACCCGTCTCTTCTGGTGTCACTGTAGCATATGTGGTGTCACTGTAGCACACATGGTGTCACTGTAGCACACGTAGAGTCACTGTAGCATATGTGGTGTCACTGTAGCACACGTGGTGTCACTGTAGCACATGTTGTGTCACTGCAGCACACGTGGTGTCACTGTAGCACACGTGGTCTCACTGTAACACACGTAGAGTCACTGAAGCACAAGTGGTGTCACTGTAGCACACGTAGTGTCACTGTAGCACATGTGGTGTCACTGTAGCACACGTAGTGTCACTGTAGCACATGTGGTGTCACTGTAGCACACGTGGTGTCACTGTAGCACACGTGGTGTCACTGTAGCACACCATTTCTCGCTCCGCAATGCTAACTCTGTACTGTAATCCAGTTCTATAATCGTGAGTAAGAGCATCAGGTCTGAGCTGCAGGTCTGCCTGTCAGTCCTATATACTGCCTCTCACACTGCCTCTCTTCCCCTCCCCTCTCCTCTCCTCACATTGCCTCTCTTCCCCTCCCCTTTCCTCTCCTCACATTGCCTCTCTTCCCCTCCCCTCTCCTCTCCTCACATTGCCTCTCTCCCCCTCCCCTCTCCTCTCCTCACACTGCCTCTTTCCCTCCTCCCCTCTCTCTCTCCCCTTAGCCCTGGGAGAAGAGCTTCCCTCTTGTCATTCACGTCTCATAACAGCTCCTGCCTTTGATGCCTCTAACTCAGCTGCTCACGAGGACCACTCAGCCCCAGCTGCTGCTGCTGCTGCTGCTGCTGCAGGCCTCCCACTCACCTTAAACCTCCT
Source organism: Panulirus ornatus (assembly GCF_036320965.1). NCBI lineage: Eukaryota > Metazoa > Arthropoda > Malacostraca > Decapoda > Palinuridae > Panulirus > Panulirus ornatus. The sequence continues at coordinate 4,875,711 of NC_092282.1, forward strand.
CACCCACCAACCTCACATAGGCCTCAGCTGACCAGCCACATCCAGCTGCTCCTCACGTCCCATACATCCTCAGCTGCTTTCACCATACCTCAGCTTCTGCTCCTCACGTCCCATATATCCTCAGCTGCCTTCACCATACCTCAGCTTCTGCTCTAACTTCAAGGTCAACGTGTCCCCCAGCGACGTCTCGGCTCCCTCCCTCCTAAAACAGACCTGAGTGACCCTTCCCTCCACTCCACCCACCCTCCTCGTCCTCCATGATCGTCCTCACACCCTTTTTTGTCTAACACTCCACACGAGTTGCTTCTCGAGGCACACCTCGACTTCAGCGTCTTAATCAGCCAGCTCTTCCACACCCTCTCCCATCTCACCTCGGCTGACCCCTGCCTATACACACCTCACTCATGTCCTCCTACCTCAGTGGAAGCATCCTCTTGCCATGTCATCTCACCTCATCTATACGTCCCGCTACCATCTCCCCCCACCGCCATATCTCTCTCTCTCTCTCTCCCCTGATGCACACTCTCATTTCCACATAAGTCTATCTCTTCTAACCCGACCCTCGCCTCATGTTCTCCCAACCACTCCATCCCATTTCAGCCGTTGTCTGCCATCCTACTCGACCATCAGCTGATGACTGATTGCACCATAACCACCACAGCAATTGTTCCCTGCCATCCAACCACAGTCATTCTCTCTCATCTTCACCTCATTTTGCCCTCTGTCACACACCACACCTCACCACGTCCCCTGCCACACTCTCTCTCTCCTTCAGTTGCCGTCTCCCCTTCTCGGTTTGCCTCAATTTCTCCCCTTCCACCCCTTACCCCTTTCCCTATCTTTCCTCCCCTCTACCTCTATCTCAGCTCCTTTCTACTACACTTCAACTCCGCTACCTCCTCCTCCTCCTCCTCCCCCCTCAGCCCTCCAGCAGGAGCCATCATTCACTCAGGGTCGTAAGTGGCCATTCACGTCGGGTTCCTCCGTGCGACAGATCCACCCACACCCACACACACACACACACACCCCGAAGGCAGACGATAACTTTGGTCCCTTTGAAGTCCCTTCTGTGTCTCCCGGGTGAACGTTCTGGGAGACTGTGGGAGGGAGGCGCGAAACAGGCTCCGTGGAAGGCTACATGTTGAGTGATCCAGACGATTTGATTCGTCACAAAAGAAACACTTGTGTGTATACATACTCCTCCTCCACTGGGTACCTGAGTTCACCTTCCGTGCACACCATACACTCCCCAAGATCTCCCTCCCACGAGTCGAAGTTTATCACAGAGAGCAAAAAGGGAGGGAATGACTGACATGTCTGGAGCTCTTCGGCGCTTCTGTAATCGCAAGGTTTGCCGCCAGCGAGTCCCGGGGAGGCGGCAGAAGAGGCTTTGCTTGTTCTCCGCGAGGTGGCAGGGAGTGTGTGCTGCACGGACGGGCGGGAATTATTGACAGAATTTCCACCGCTGGATTACGCTTCATCAAGAATATGCCGGGTGCTGAGAGAGAGAGAGAGAGAGAGAGAGAGAGAGAGAGAGAGAGAGAGAGAGAGAGAGAGAGAGAGAGAGAGAGAGAGATAAGCTGGAGTGAGGAGCAAGTATTCCGATGAAAGCGGAATGCCTGTATGTGTGTGTGTGTGTGTGTGTGTGTGTGTGTGTGTGTGTGTGTGTTATCGGACTTAACGTAAGTCTGACACACACGAGAATGAAAAGTCCATATTCAGGCAAGGACTTTAAAAATCGCCATCCTTGACGACGTCTCACATCCAGGGGGGATCTGGCCGCATCAAAGACGCCCTCATTCCACACTGCTCCGGATTCGACTTGTAGACTTCAAGTTGCAAGAGTTCCTCCCCAAGTAAGTATCTCAGCTCCAGATTCACGAGAGTTCCATTTCCTCCTGAGACTCATTCATCATCGCCCACTCCAGGTGGTGCACGAAGAACACACACACACACACACACACACACACACATACCGTGCGCTGTGAGACGACAGAGCAACGCTCTTCCGTTTAATAATCCGTCGATGCAAATGTGTTCAACTTGAGACTCGATGCGACGACTCCAAGCTAGCTCTGGCGAACCGCTGGTTGGATCACACGATGAGTGTAAACAAGACAAAGAGAGCCATCTCCAGTCGCGGTTTTTCACACGTGTAAAACTTACGGTCGGTAATATGTTTGTATAGAAGGTTGGGTGATGTGGTTTTTGAGTGGTGGGTTGTTGTGACCGTGTGGGTTGAGTGGTGGGTTGTGACCGTATGGTTTGAGTGGTGGGCTGTTGTGACCGTGTGGTGAAGTGGTGGGTTGTGCCCGTATGGTTTGAGTGGTGGGTTGTTGTGACCGTGTGGTGAAGTGGTGGGTTGTGCCCGTGTGGTTTGAGTGTGGGGTTGTGGTGACCGTGTGGTTTAAGTGGTGGGTTGTGCCCGTGTGGTTTGAGTGGTGGGTTGTGACCGTGTGGTTGAGTGGTGGGGGGTTGTGACCGTGTGGTTGTGATGAATGTAGTGGTAAGGCACTGGCCTAGGGTACCAGTGACCGGGTTGTTGTGATGGCGGTGGTGGGAGGTGAGGAGGAGGAGGCACGGAGTGATAGGTAATGGTGAGGGAAAGGCAAGGTTGTGATGGGTGGTGAGGAGGGTGGGACACAGTGGTGGTGATGATGGCGCTGGTGGTGGTGTGGGAGGCGGGCGAAACACACTGGTGGCGATGGTGGTGAAGAGGGGGGGGGGGGTAATGACACGGTGATGGGGATGGTGACGAGATGGTGATAGTGATGGAGAGATAGTGAAGGAAGGTGAAAGAAGGGGTGGTAGTGGAGGAGCCACCATCCCCTCATTTACTACCCCACAGTGAGGCAAAGGAGGGGCAACCAGCTAGGCTAGGCTAGGCTAGGCTAGGCTAGGCTAGGCTAGGCTAGGCTGGGCTGAGCTATAGCTGGGGAGGAGGAAGAGCCTAGCAACGAAGGCTGGGGGTGGGGGGTGTGTTGCTGGGGAGGGAAATCGTGAGCATGATACACTGGGAGAGAGAGACGGGAGGGAAGAGCCCGGGGGTGAGGAGCGAGGGGTATGAGGGTGTAGGGTGGGTGGAGAGCGAGGAGGAGTGATGCTGTGGGTGGGAGAGAACATCTCCTCACCGCCCTCTGAGGATTGAGGGCATTCAGTGGTGGGTGTGTGTGTGTGTGTGTGTGTGTGTGTGTGTGTGTGTGTGTGTGTGTGTGTGTGTGTGTGTGTGACGTGGAAAGGGACAGCGACGGGGGACAGTGGAATGGAACTGCATCACCAACAAACGAGCAACAGACGAACAACGAAACACACACACACACACACACGCGCGCGCGCGCCACAGACATACAAACACAAACACAAACGCAAAAACCCCACGAAAACGCTTGTGGCGGACGCACCCGGACACCACCGGACAAAGACAGACACGGTAAGGAACCACGAGAGAGAGAGAGAGAGAGAGAGAGAGAGAGAGAGAGAGAGAGAGAGAGAGAGAGAGAGAGAGAGAGAGAGAGAGAGAGTCTTGCGGGACCAACAGGTGTCAACACATCATGAGGGAGGTGAAGACCACAGTCTTCCTCCTCCTGCTGCTGCTCCTCCTCCCTCCCTCACCAGAACGTAATGTCCGAAGCTTAAATAAACACCAGCTTCGTCCATGGGAAAACAGTTGATGCTCTGGACACGCAGCTTCCTCTCTTCTTTCTTTCTCATTCTTTTTTTTTTTTTCTCCCACAGAAACGACAATAAATTATCTGAGGGTAAAACTTTCCCTTGGTGTTTTAGAGATAAATTCACTTTTTTTCTTTAGTGTGTGTGTGTGTGTGTGTGTGTGTGTGTGTGTGTGTGTGTGTGTGTGTGTCTCAGTTCTCTTATAAAAACACAGATATTGCAGTTCCTCCAACAACCTTACAGGACAATTAACTCTCTCTCTCTCTCTCTCTCTCTCTCTCTCTCTCTCTCTCTCTCTCTCTCTCTCTCTCTCTCCCACACACACACAGACACACATACCTTCGTGTGGATAGTCCCATCCCAATTCTATCCACCACGCTTGGGAGAGCCCCACCCTGTTCAGGGAGGGAAGAAGGTGGGATATCCCCCAGGCCTCGCTATGTCTACTACAAGAACGTGTGTTCGGACGGACGACTCTATTGTCTTAAGGGGGATGGAGGGTGGGTGGGCGGGTGTTTTAGGGGCAGTAGTAGTTCGTCTGTTGCCTTCTACCGATGTCTATCGCCTATGCTGTTGTTCGAGAGGGTGGGTTAGGGCTGGCTCGAGTGAGCCGGAGATGGGAGGGAAAAAGTCAAAAGTGACGCTGTGATCCACACACGACTTTCGGGTATTACCACCTCCGGGGGTCTCTGAATTTGGACAAGGCAGGGCAACGAACAGATGTTCCCCCCCCCCCGCCCCCTTTATCTATCTATCTATCTATCTATCTATCTATCTACCTACGTGGTGGTTCCGCCATGTTGTACGTGGTGGTGAGGAAGGGGTGAAGGGGGGGGTGTTGGGTTATACCTCCCAACGGGTTAAAATGGTTGGGGCTTAATGACTGTTTACACTCTGTTAGTCCTTCTTTCTCTCTCTCTCTCTCTCTCTCTCCCTCTCACCAACATCCCCCACCCCCTCTTTGCTTCATTATCATTCGGGAGCTGTCACACGGTACCCCTCCCCTTCTCTCTCTCTCTCTCTCTCTCTCTCTCTCTCTCTCTCTCTCTCTCTCTCTCTCTCTCTCTCTCACTAGCCCCACACAACACACCAAAATCTTGGTATGTATACGTCGGTACTCTGCAGGTCTTCGTAAGTACTTTAAGGCAGAACAGGTACTCTCTAGTTCACCTCCGTATCCCACACTTAGGCCCGCACTTGTCACGAAGGGGGATATGAAAAAAACAAAAAAAAAAAAAAAGGTCTCGATGATTCGAAAGAGGAGGGGAGAGGGTGGGGGAGGGTGTGTGTATGGGGGGGGGGGGGCTGCGCGCATGCGCAAGAAGGATGAGAGAGAGCGGAGAGGAGGGAGGGGGAGGGAAAGGGAGGGTATTCCAGAAAGCCGCCCCTTCCCCCATGGACCCAGCGCGGACCCTGCTGTGTGTGGCGACACATCTGTCTGTCTTGTAGCCAGCTGGGGCGGGAGACCACCAGGGCCATGAAACCCTCGCTATCACAGATAAATGGCCAAGAAGCAACAGCTAGGCAAACACGAGATTCATGACAGTGTGTGTGTGTGTGTGTGTTGTGTGTGTGTGTGTGTGTGTGTGTACACGGCACACGACACTTGTTCCTGGACGACGTATACATCCAGTGCCGACAACCAGCGTCTCTGTCTATGCCACCTGACTACGAATGCTGAACTTCTAGCCATCATTTCTTCTTCATAAAGTCTCCCTTGCATTACCTACAACCTATAGAGTCATTATCTACAACCTAAAGAGTCATTATCTACACCCTATTGAGTCATTATCTACAACCTATAGAGTCATTATCTACAACCTATAGAGTCATTATCTACACCCTATAGAGTCATTATCTACACCCTATAGAGTCATTATTTACACCCTATAGAGTCATTATCTACAACCTATAGAGTCATTATCTACAACCTATAGAGTCATTATCTACAACCTATAGAGTCATTATCTACAACCTATAGAATCATTACCTACAACCTAAATAATAATTACCTACAACCTAAAGATATATATTTTTTCAATTTTTAGGGTTTCCTCAGGCAATGTCGAAGGGAAGTCGTCGTTTTCCGTGAAATCTTTCAAAAGAAAAACCATTTTTTACTCGTCGTACGCCCGGCAGTGCAGCTGTGCGCCGCCCCCTCCCCTCCCTCCACCACTAGGCCCATCAATCATGGGCTGACATGCGCCTGCTGCCAGTCTTCTCATTCAAAACTTCGTACATAAAATGGATATCTCACGCTCTGGAAAAAAAAAATGAAGAAAACAAAATTCCTCCTTATATAAAACCTCGAAAAAAAAAAAAACACATATGACCCCTACACATCCATCTCTAACCGACCCTCCTCCCCTTCAAAAAAGACACACACACACACACACACACACACACACACACACACATACACATAATACGTAAATACGCTCTCTCCCCCCACACTACCACCTCTCTTTTACCCTTGAATTAAAGAAAAAAAAAGTGGGGGGGAGGTGAAATTAGTGACAAGAGGGGAACCTTGCAGAGAGAGAGAGAGAGAGAGAGAGAGAGAGAGAGAGAGAGAGAGATGGAACACGACCCTCACACTAACCCCCCACCACCAGCCAACACCTCGGCAAGTTCAACCCCAGCCATTATCACGGCCCGACGTCAACTGCTTGGCCAACCCCCACCCCCACATCACCCCCCGCACATCGCTATAGCGCCTGCGGGGCAAGGTTCCCTCATATGATATATCACAGACTGCTTACCCTTCCCCCATCCCCTCAACCTTTCTTATATTTTTTCCTTCGAGTGAGGAAGACAAACATAAAAACAGAAACCTCGTTGGAACTGGGGGCGCGGGCGGCGACGGAGGGGCGAGCTATCCATCAGACGCACTACGCACTTCTTCGCGCCGCCGTGACCACACGCAGACGGCGGTCAGCGCCATCTACGAACCAGGGGGAGGAACACTACCCAAGGAGTTCCCGTATCAAAATCTTAGTGAACAGTTTCCTCTCCCTCTATGAAATATGTTTCCAGTTCAATACAGACCTCTGAGACGTCCCTGTGCTTGAAGATATACGGAAGAGAAATAAACAGACCCAACATCATATCTTTCTTTATCGTAAAAGTGATTAACCACAAACACGATGGTACGGTCCTTGAACACGATGGTACGATCCTTGAACACGATGGTACGGTCCTTGAACACGATGGTACGGTCCTTGAACACGATGGTACGATCCTTGAACACGATGGTACGATCCTTGAACACGATGGTACGATCCTTGAACACGATGGGTACGATCCTTGAACACGATGGTACGATCCTTGAACACGATGGTACGATCCTTGAACACGATGGTACGATCCTTGAACACGATGGTACGATCCTTGAACACGATGTGTTCGACCCTCAAGCAAGATGGTACGATCCCTGAGCAAACGTTTACATAAAACAGTAGGACAGACAAACACACACACACACACACACAAATATACGCAATAAAAATACACGACAGACATAAATACATAAACACACACACACACACGGACACACACACATAGTTTATCGGCCCATTGCTCACGTAAGACACACCAAAACCCGATGACACCGTCAAGAAATCACTGAAATACAACGCAATAAATACCACTTCTTGTGTGTTTTTTTTTTCCCCTCCTCTGGAGACCATCTGTACTGAGGAGATAGATAAAGTTCCATGAGGTCTCTCCCTCACGTACAAAATCACCCACTCCAAGAGTCGTCTGCCCACCACGACCATCCACTCATTCAGCGCCAACAAAGAAAGTCGCAAATGTCTTTGTGCAGACGCACTGGTCTTGTCCTGTGAGGTTTAGTAGCCATAAAAAAAATGAGAGAACGATGCAAATAGAGAAGAAAAAGAATACTAACTCTAGCCTAATTTATATCCTGGAGAAAATATTGATCTTTTTGGGCTAGTATCCCTTGAAATCTTTTCATAACATCCATTTTCCTCAAAACAGGAAACCACGTCTCCATAAAAAAATTCTATATAACGAACGACTTTACTTAAATCTCACACGTGATAACCAGTGGCGATGATGAGCGGCGGAATACCACACAAGTCCTGAAGAAGAAGAAGAAGCGACACACACGACCCCAGTGGTGGCCGGCTGGGGCATCCAACCCTCCCTGTGGCGTGAGGTGCTGGATGGATCCGAAGAGACGCAACATTGTACCGTCAGACGAAGGTGCGAGAGAGAGAGAGAGAGAGAGAGAGAGAGAGAGAGAGAGAGAGAGAGAGAGAGAGAGAGAGAGAGAGAGTGTGTATCTGTAGGGCCGTTGTACATTCAGTGTTTGCCCTATGATGTTACTGAAGGGAGGACCTCAATATTTTTCGGGTGGACAAAATCCTTATGAAACTGCAATGGAAATTCCATCCCATATAGAAATACCTCCTGTCTATCGTCGGCCCACTGACGCGACACTACCAAGATATTCACTGGAGACAAATTTCCAAGGCCTTCCGTGCACCGCTAAGCCCCACATCATCACAAACGAGACACCGATCACACAGGGGTACGCACTGCTCACCTGGCTTTCACACAGGAGCAGCCTCCATCAGTGACTGTGGTCAGGATCGACCGAACACAAGCCAAGGAAAGGGAACGGGCTTGGGGCCCTACGCTTACGACCGAGTTTGGTTCAAATCAGCCCAGTAGTTTCAGAGCGAGACAGATGACGAACGAATGCCACCCAAACGAGACTGAAAGCTTAAGAACCCTTTGTCCAGGTGAGATGAAAAAAAAATAGAGACTCGAAGACCCACGTGTGCAGGTGCGATTCGATCCGATATGCTCAGGTTACGAGGGTCTCAGGACGAGGCTGACACCACAGCGAGGAGGAGAAGAGGAATAAGGAAGACTTTTACAGCAAGAGGAATAAAAGGCTATACTGGCACTCTTGGTAAGGCTGACACTCCGCCTTGGAGATACAGTGACAGTGGCACTGTTGTTGATGACAACGGCACTGTTGTTCTTAGCTATAGAGGCATGAAATGCTGAGGGAGACAGTGACTCTCTTGTTGCTGCTAATATTTCAAAATATATCCTTCCCTCCCTCCCTGCCATACGATAAATTCTCCTGTCTATGAGTAAATCTTCCTCTTTTACGATAAAACCCCCAGTGTGTTATGACGCATCTCCCTACTCACTAATAAATCAACCTTTCCCAGTGATATACAACCTTATCCTGTCATGGGTCGTGCCATACAATAAATGTTTCCAGGTCTCTTGTAAATCTTAAATGCACTGCCATAAATCCCTGTGGCCTGTAAATGCATGATCTTACCCCTTTCATAAATCCTGACCCTATAAATCCTTCACCTCGACGATAAATCCTCTTCAGATGATAATGACAATCATAATAATTCAGGGAGAGAAACATTATCATCATTATCAACTTCTTCGTTTCGTTGCTTCTGCATTTTGCCAGTTGTTGTGGACAGACGTCACGGAAAGGGGATGATGGGACAGCATCTAAATGGCCAGCACTTGTGGACGTTCAACACGTTGAGTCACAGGACCCAAAAAAGGCCTTCCGACCTGAAATCAACTGCATGCACTCTACCACCACTGTCAGTCTACCTTTTCGGTTACCGGTTTAAGTGGTAAAGGAGGCACTTAGCGGGAAGGAGTGAGATGAAACGGATGGACGGAGAGAGAGAGAGAGAGAGAGAGAGAGAGAGAGAGAGAGAGAGAGAGAGAGAGAGAGAGAGCTAGTTCGACTTCTTGCTTCAGTCAGAGCCACTGTGGTCAACTTGACCTCCACATCCAGGCCACAGTGCAGGGTCCTCAGGCAGCAAACTCCTCGACCACGAAAGTTTTCAGCTCAGGGGAAAGCCATCCGACCAGATCCGACGAGCCCACAGCCTCCTCCTGTACGTCAGTCGTATTCGATACACCACGGACGCTTCCTTGCGACCCCTCTCCCCTCCTCCCATGCGAGTCCTGGGAGGACCAAGCCGGCTTCGCCCCGGCCCCCGACACCACCTGGTGCTGGCCCAGCAGCCGGGCTGAGTCAGAAGAAACCCGTCTTAATGGAAAGTCTTAATCGCATTGTCTCCCTCAGCTGTCGCAGACTTGCGTCACCTGAGCAGTATATTGGACAGCGAGCGTCTCGCTTATCATCGCTCCGCGAAGGACGCGACGCACGTAGCAAGAACTGCCACGCATTAGCTGTCTCCCCAACCGTATGACACGGAGGAAAGACAAAAGGGCCTTGCCCTTAGTAGTGTATGAGTCTCCTTCACTATATTATTCTCCATCTAACTAAACTAGGGATTAGTCAGGATGTGTTCTGCGACGACAGGGGCCACTCAGGACCGAGCCCACATAGGTTCGAATCCTGCTTTCGGCAGTCGGTCCCCAGTCAACCCAGATGTTCATCCTCCTATAGGTTTTTGTCAATAAAATGGGTACCTGGCTCAGGCTAGCGTATATATATATATATATATATATATATATATATATATATATATATATATATATATATATATATATATATATATGAAATGGCTTTTATTAAGGCATTCAGCTGGCTATGCCATCTCAACAAACATGAAAAATAATTAACAAAACAGAGACAGTATAAGTCCTCTCCATCACCATGGGCTGCGGCTTGGGTGACCCTAGGTTCAACATGTACTCCCCTGCATGTGTACTGTGCGTCCCCTCTCAGCACTGAGCAGTGGCAGCTACTACCACCACCAGCATCCTACACTCATGTTAATTATGACATCCTTGTTCCTACAGGGGACACATCACTCTACCGTTACCATCCTATCAAACGCGTTCTAACCTTTACCAGCCTTCTGTTCTAACGTGCTACCTACGACCTTACGTCTGTAAGTGTGAATATAATCCTCTTATGCCTGAAAACGGTAACCAACTGACATGGTCACAAAACAAAACTTTAAAAGTTCAGGAAAGGAGACATGTGTTTGCAGACTGGTTAAGGTACCGTCCCTTCACTCAACTTACGTCTGTCGCAAGTCTCAATGGATTGTTAACAGACTACTACTGCTGCATGATACGGATACTGCCATACCTAGTGAGGACGGAGGAGCG
>NC_092282.1:4891486-4913986 GCF_036320965.1 Panulirus ornatus
TCCTGGAGCCAAGATGTTTGTTGTGGAGGTTATAATAAAAAATGTTGGTGACAGAATGCTGCCTTGTGGGATTCCACTCAGGAATGGGGGCGTGTTCCACCCACGTTGCTGAGTTTTAAGGACATTGTGACAGTATGTTGAAGAAGAAGGCTACATTGCAGTCTTTCAATTTCCAATCATGAATGGAGAGATGATACGTTTGTTCCCTAGAGAAAACTCCAGTTATAAAGGCTGTTATCTTCTAAGAACCACTTTAATCTGAGGGTAACTATTCTTTCAGCTACTTCCCTTCTAAGAAATGGGTTGGCAGATCTTTGGGTAGGGCAAGTGGCATTTCCTGTGTGTGTGTGTGTGTTTTTGTCCTTGTGTGTGTCATCATCATCACCTTCCTTCGTCTGAATCTCAAGAGGATAAATAACTTACGTGTAGATGTTGCCTAAGAGATAAATACATCATACTTCATTATACCCATCCGTACGTGGGAACACTTCAAATACTAAAATTCTGGTAAACATAAACAACAACAACTTCCTCCTTCTGTATCCATAAAAACCGTGTCGCAAATGTACGTTCTGTATTTCCAGTGGGGTAAGTTAATCAAAGGGAAACACATGTCTGTGCTTTAAGCACAAACGTGTGAATAGCCTGTGTCTCTGTGATAAATTTATCTTCTTCCCCTGGCGGGTGGCAGTATCTGTAATTTCTTTCTGTACAGATATCCATGCATGTAGATAACACTGTACTAAATCAAAGCACTTATCTACTATGTACAACCGTACAGAGCTCTGTACTTGGTACAACCCTCACTTAGCACTGTGTCAATCACAGAGCTCATACATTAATTTCCAATATATATATATATATATATATATATATATATATATATATATATATATATATATATATATATATATCTTTCTTTCATACTATTCGCCATTTCCCGCATTAGCGAGGTAGCGTTAAGAACAGAGGACTGGGCCTTTGAGGGAATATCCTCACCTGGCCCCCTTCTCTGTTCCTTCTTTTGGATTTAAGATTTCTTTTCGTAAGCCAACCACTTTACACTCCCGCGTACACATGATTCATACCGTGTTACACACACCGTCTCTATTCCTTCACTAAAACTCAAATCTTCTCATATTTGTCCAGAACAACCCGGACGTAAGGTGAAGATCCGCCAGCCTCTACGTCTCGCAGAGCGAAAGAGAGAGAGAGAGAGAGAGAGAGAGAGAGAGAGAGAGAGAGAGAGAGAGAGAGAGAGAGAGAGACCTCACATTTCCTTTTTTTTTTTTTATCATGCGTCTGTAGTGAAGATACGGGGTTGTTCAACATGTTTGTAGTGAAGATGCGGGGGTTATTCGACCTGAGGAACTCCTCTCTCATTCATAGGGGTGCGCAGATATTTACGCTGAGAGAAAGCGTACAAGGGCGAGGCGTAAAAGATACACAAAATGTAGCCACTCGACATCCCGGACAAACCCATTACCAGCGCTCAACCTCAGGCGACGCCGCCAATGGGGAGACGGGGGGGTGGGGGGGGGGGGTAGCCGAGAAGATTGGAATGGGGATAACCGAGAAGGGGCCGGTGGAGCAAGGGTGGAGTCTAGTGGCGTTGGGGGTAAAGTAAGGGATGGGGAAGGAGATGAGTGTGGGGGAAAGGACGCTAGCTATGGTGGAGTAGTGGTGGATGTAGGTGGAGTAGGGCAATGATGGAGGTGGAGAGGTGGGATTGGGGAGTTTTTGAGGACTTGGTGAAGTGAGACTGAAGGTGGAGTGGAGAGAAAGTCTAGTGGGGACAGTGGGTGGAGTTGGAGACCACTGGAGGTGGAGTAGGGCCGGCCGGAGGCAGAAGACCACTTTGGAGTTTAAGTGGGAGGAGTGGGCGGGCAGACCCAGTCGGTCATGGCGGAAGGAACGGCCAAATGGGATCTGAAATACTTTAAAGTCGTCAGAGATGCATCCGTAAATGTCATCATGATCCTTCTGGTGCATCCCTCTGGAATCTGCCACCAGACCCGCGTCATCTGCAAACAGCAGATGCTTCACCTACCATGTCCTCCACCACACACACACACACACACACACACACACACAGCCTAACCATCTGCTCTGACACCACGCAGTGGTGGAAGCCTGGTGGGAGGGGGTGGACAGGAAGGAAGGGGGGAGGGACGGGGAGAATGAGGGAAGAGACAGGGGTCAACAACAAGGAAGGAAGAGGAGGAGGAGGGGAGAGAGGGGAGGGAAATGAGGGCTTGTGGGGAGGGGAGAAAAGAGGGAGGGGAGAGAGGAGAGGAGAAGGGAGGGTGGGTGAGTGAGTGTTGTTGTTGTTGGACCTGACGAGGTCAACGGCATCAACGATGACGTCACACGCGGATCAAAAGGAGAATTTTCGGCTGAACGATGAAAAAATGAAAAAAAAAAATGAAAAAAAAATTAATAATAATAATAATAATAATAAGGACGCTGACGACCGACCTGAACGCTCGTGATTGGATTCTCGACCAACTCAATCTTCGTTCGACAAAATGATTTGAATTGACGATTCCTGACCTGGAAAACGAAGAAAAAAAAAAAAATGATTGAACTGTGGTAACAGAGAGTGCTAATAAGTGGGTCCGCCTCTGCAGATATGGTTGACATTCCCATGGCAACCAGGAGGGACAACGATCCTACACAGCTACTGGTAATTGTAATGACCTCCTCCCGTCTCTGGTGACCTTCAGTGACCTCCTCCCGTCCTTGGTGACCCAAGACGACCTCCTCCCATCCCTCAGTGACCCAGGATGACCTATTCCCATCCCTTGGTGACCCAGGATGACCTCTTCCCATCCCTTGGTGACCCAGGATGACCTCTTCCCATCTCTTGGTGACCCAGGATGACCTCTTCCCATCTCTGGTTGCCAAGAGTGACCTCTTTCCGTGAATCTAAAAAAAAAAAAATTAAAAAAGAATAAATTCGTTGAGTTTAAAAACTTGGAAATAAAACATTACAGACGAGCTACTGGTGGTCACCTCAGCTGCTGTGAAGGGAACAGCCTTCACTGCTGCTGCTGCTACTGCTGCTGGTAACGCTGTTCCTTTAGCTGCTGCTGGTAACGCTGTTCCTTTAGCTGCTGCTGGTAACGCTGTTCCTTTAGCTGCTGCTATGTGGTTGCCCCATTAGCTGTTGTTGTAGACGCCGTAGCTGTACTGGCCATACTAATACAGCTGTTGCCGCTACAGCTCCTGCTGCTACACCACCTACTCTACTGCTGCTGTTGTATTACTCCAGCTGCTGCTGCTGCTCTGCTGGCCAGTAGTCCCGGGTCAAGACAATGGTAAACGGGGCCTAAGGGCCAACAGCTGATAACACTCCCCGTGTTCTACCGCTGATAACACGCCCCGTGTTCTACCGCTGATAACAGGTGGCGCTTCATTCAGCACGGGAGAAACGATACCAATGCTTGTACCATTGTACCGGTAACTGTACCATCGCACCATTGTACCACTGCACCAATGGTAACTACCATCGCACCATTGTAACACTATACCAATGGTAACTGTACCATCGCACCATTGTACCACTGCACCAATGGTAACTGTACCATCGCACCATTGTACCACGGCACCAATGATAACTGTACCATCGCACCCATTGTAGCACTGTACCAATAACTGTACCGTTCCACCCCTGTACCACTGATTACACCAATGAACCTGTGATTGTACCATTGTGCCACTGGCTGTACCGTCGCACTATTAATCAAACCACTGTACCACCGACTATTACACAGTACATGTACGTTACCCCCAGATTCATTCATGTGTACGTGATGTACAGTCCATGTACTCACGCCCGTTCGCACCATGCATTCATCATGCATGGTGTATAACATGCATGTATGTATATGTGTTTCCTGCATGTTACACTTCCTGTTTACACTACAAACACAGTCATTCGGTAGCCTATGTACTCTGCATTCTCCAACACTACAAACACAGGCATGACCCCGCCCCCCCTCCTCCTCCACATCACCATCACCATGAGAAACATGGGACATCCCCAACGCCACCACCGAGATCCCCAACACAACCAGAAACATCCCCAACACGACCAGAAACATCACCAACACAACCAGAGACATCCCCAACGCGACCAAGAATCATCACCAACACGACGAGAAACATCACCAACACGACCAGAGACATCCCCAACGCGACCAAAATCATCACCAACACGACGAGAAACATCACCAACACGACCAGAAACATCACCAACACGACCAGAAACATCACCAACACGACCAGAAACATCACCAACACGACCAGAAACATCACCAACACGACCAGAAACATCACCAACACAGTCAAAATAATTGACCACAGCCACCACAATCATAGATATGACCAACTCCACCATCCACCACCACCACCACCACCACACACCACTGACCCCACCACAGCCACAGACGTAGACAAAAGCAATGTACACATCAACAGAACACCATCAACAGAACACCTACAACACCACAACCCACCCAAAAAACACCCTGAGCAAAACTGGCCCACAGAACAGCCACAGAACAGCATCAACACACACACACACACACACACACACATACACACACACACACACACACACACACACACACATACACACACACACACACACACACACACACACTCCAAGCCACTGGATTCCTGTTAAGATGTAATCAATACACGATCAATAAGCTGTTCGAGAGGCGGCCAAAACACACACACACACACACACACACACACACACACACACACACACACACCTTTTCCAGGCCTCGCCATCAACTGTAGTAGGCTTACGACTGACTCTATATAGATGTAACAGGGTGAGAGAGGGAGAGAGAGAGAGATGTGGGTGGGGGGGAGATGAAGGGAGAAAGGGAGGGGGTGAGGGGGGGTGAAGAAGGAAGGGGAGTTAGTTGGGAGGGAGGGAGGGAGGAAGAAACGAGGCTGAGTAGAGTAATAGGGGAGACATTTCTCCATCGTGGTATAAAAATTAAGGAAGACGACCCCTGAATACGTCCTGAAACACACACACACACACACACACACACACACAGGCAATTACCCACACCGTATTGTGTACACAATACAATACAAACCAATTAAAACACTTTATACTCTCCTAAAAATTACACTGTCACATAACGTAATCACAGGGGTCTTAATGACCCAGTGGGCCATATCTAACTTCCTCAAAAACCAAAAACTGGATCACTTTCCACACAGGTCTTCAAAAAAAATCATTTCTCTCACTGTCTTCTTTTTAATACTGACGAATACATATGAATTTATGTTGTAATCTGAGGAGAGGTAATGTACGTTTTATTTTACGACAGGATGATCAGGCATGATGCAAAACACTAAGGCAAGCACGCGCAAAGGCCAATAGGCTAGCACGTGCAAGGCAATTAGCCACCACGTGCAGGAGAATGAGCCATTTCTTCCCAGTCCCCGTAAGCTAGAAGGGCATTTACCCAGACGTAATCCACGACAACCGGACGAACACGGCCGGTTATAAAGCGACGTCTTATCCGATCACAAGGCCGCCATATTTCTGGGTTGGCCGTCATAAGGCGAGATCCTGCTGGGGCCATCACGCGATCCGGTGGTAAACGAGGCGCGTCAAGCACCAGGTGACTTACTGGCGAACGACGGTCCAAGCTGGCTCACGTTCGCCCTTCGCTCACACGATGGGTCGTTCACACAGCGAACGGCCAATGAGCACGCCGATCGGTACAATTATCAGCCCACACTAACGGCCGCTTCGTATATACGGCCACATAAAGGAGTCCGGTTATTATCGCCTAGTGCTTGTAACTGTTCAGTAAACCCGTTTTGAGTATATTTCTGCTCGATGGCTAAGTGCCGGCCGGCATGAGTGTGGCAGCGCGGGGCCTGGCGCTGAAGACGGGCAAAACTCGAAGCCTCGGGGAAACCAAAGGGTGAATGAAACTGGTCGACACACGAAGAGGAGGGAGGGAGAGAGAAAAAGAAAAGAATTGAAGACTAAAGCTTTTGCCTCGATCCCGCCCGTGTGGGGGTAATTATAGTTGGGTTCCGTGTTGGTGTGCCTGGTGGGGCTGGCGGGGGAGAGACGAAGCGAAACTTGGGCAGAACAAACATCTGGGAAAGCCGAGTGTGGGGAGGTTCGGGGGGGGGGTTGTTGTTTCGGAGCCACGAAACTCGAGGTGAGCAAAGTATTGTCTCTATGAAACTGGGAAGTTCCCTGAAACCACAATTAACAGCTTTTGAACACCCCCCCCCCCTCTCTCTCTCTCTCTCTCTCTCTCTCTCTCTCTCTCTCTCTCTCTCTCTCTCTCACGAGCAAGCTTGCTTCAACGTGGTACGAACGACTGAGACTGTCTCCTTAAAAGATTCACTTCACGACATCCTTGCGTTGTTGTCGCCGTCGCAATCCGGGGGCCGAATGAGGCTTTAGAAGCACTCAAGGCGATTCGAATCGCTTCTCCCTCCTCCTCCTCCCCGGGCCTTTTGCTTATCTCTAGCTCGATCGCAACACCCTCTCTCCACACACACAGACGAGCCATCCTCTGTGTGTGATCCTTTGTTACTGAAGTTCTTTGGAACGTCATCTGTCTGGCTCTAGACCTTCTCCAAGCTACCGAATCCCATTGGAAAGAATCGCTACCCATCAATCGTCGGGTCAACAATTCTCTCTTTGGACGGATGAGGGAGGACCAGTGACCTCACGATGCCAGGCTGGATGTCGTCTCGCGCCACAGGTCGGGTCAGATGCGACAGGCGGGTGGATGAGTGGCTAGGTCAGTCACTTCGTAAGTCATGACGTCTTGGGAAAGACTCGCAAATGATAGTTACATAAATCTATAAGATAGACAGCAGAAGACTTTTGGTAAAATTGTCATCAATCTCAAGTCATTATTTGGGTCACCCATGTGTCCAACAATCGTACTGGAAATATCAATTTACCCAAAGCGATGGAATATCTTCTTCTTCCTCCTCCTCCTCCTCTTCCGCAAGAAGATCGGTCGGACGCACGCCGTGGCTACACATACGTGAAGGCTCATATACATTACGTCGCTTACCTACGACGTACGGCGGCGACACAGACAGGACGAACACACAAGACACAACAGACGCGGGATTTAAAGTTTTCAGAGAGAGAGAGAGAGAGAGAGAGAGAGAGAGAGAGAGAGAGAGAGAGAGAGAGAGAGAGACCTCACTTGATTTTCGTATGGCGACGGTCAAACTTTATCCTCACAACAAACCCCCCCTCTCCCCAATCCTTTCCAACATTATATTAAGGGAAGGTTTTCCAGGAAAACGTTGACCGCAAATGTGTTTAGCAACCATTCCACGTCTTGTAAATAACGTAAACTTACAATAAATGGCTTTGATAAGATGAGAATGGGCGGGCGTGTCGTTGTGATTTTACAAGTCTGAGATACTGGTTCAATTTTGGGAGCCGTTGGGCCGTGAAATTTGAGCTGCTTAATTCCAGGGCCGAAACTCCGTTCAGTAAACTCAAAGGCTTTATAAAAAGTCGAGAGCATACACATCACTTATAACTATTTACTTAACAAGCTTACTTATAAGTAGCGACAACAGGTTAGGCAAAGCTAAATATATTTCAACGTATACCAGAAGATGACATGAATGACTTTCTTAAACCCGCCACAACAAGCTAAGCTGTAGCATCGCTCTTGTGTTCAGTCAGGCTGTTCGGTGCTGCATGTAACATTCCTAAACGGGTCAACTGTGGCCACATGCAGTAACTAATTTAGTAACTCCTACCGTAGCCATTAAAGTAATGCGAACCATAAGTATGGTTGATCAGAAACAAACACACAGGTGTTCAAAACCCAATGACAGGGCTATGGTCGCCAGGACTATACATTCGAGGAGGTGAAGTGAGGCAGTTCAAACCCCCTAGCTAAGCCATGACAGTCACCAAGGTGTCATGCGCTCCCTCTCCGCGATGGCAGTCGCCCTCACAAAGCGTGTGGGGCTGGGGGTCGGTAAAAGCTTCTGCCTAGTCGATCAATTAACTTTGTATTTGTGGTGATGACTCCCTCGCGGAGGACAATACACGTCCAGCACGAACAAGGGGCTGTTCTGAGGACGAAAAATAACAGTTGTGAGAGAGGAGGAAAATATCTACCTTTGACACCCACAGTGTCTGGACGGAGTTCTTGAAAAAAAAAAATAAATTCTCTGTTTATGTCATCCTGCGAGGGTTTGGGAGTGTTGCCTGATGTGTATACGTCAGAGAAAAAAAAATAAGACAGACAAGACACAGGCAAACAGACAAACGGACACATGCAAGACATATATTGAAAATAAATCTATCGAACGCTTTGACAAACACATTAATGCACGTACAGTTGGATAAACGCGGAGAGAGAGAGAGAGAGAGAGAGAGAGAGAGAGAGAGAGAGAGAGAGAGAGAGAGAGAGAGAGAGAGAGAGAGAGGCGGAGGAGGAGGAGGAGGGAAAAAAGAATCATATTTTCACAGCGACCCGAGGACTTCCTCGCGAGATCGTAATCGCCACTGGCGCGAGGCTGCTTCTGCTATTGGCTGGGGGGAGAGACCAGAGACTAAGAGACAGTACTGATATAATCAGCCACAGTGTGTCGTCTGCAACCAGGCCGGCCATGCACAGCAAGCCAGGCGGAGGCCGGACACACACACACACACACACACACACACACGACATTCAGAAGGGCGATAAAATGAGAAACTTTCGAGGATTAATTTAGGAGTCAACTGCGCCTCTCTCTCTCTCTCCTCCCTCTTTGATGCATATCTCAAACATATACACCCTGGGCGGAGCCGAAAGTCTGTGTCTAGATAAGGTATCATCACACATATCCTGGAGGCTGGAGCCAACTCTGGCATACTAGAGTCGAGAATTCGAAAGTTCCAAGCGAAAGCTTCGTGTCCTCCTTTCATAAATCATCCTTTAAGATCCTTTAAGAAAGAAACATGTCCCAAACCTCGGGCATTTAAAAGGACCCAGAGCACTCAAACATGATGACCTGTGAACCTGTGATGCCGTCATTTTGAGAGAGAGAGAGAGAGAGAGAGAGAGAGAGAGAGAGAGAGAGAGAGAGAGAGAGAGAGAGAGAGAGAGAGAGAGTCAGTGAACTAACGAACACGCGTGCGACGCAGCGGTCAAACGATACGCAAAGCGCTCCTCCTCACTTCAGGCGACGGCGTCGGCTTACCAGCGCAACGGTAGAAAACGCGTTACCCACAACAACAACAGCAACAACAACAACAACAACCCCTCCCAGCAGTGGGCGCATCACAGGGGCCAGCCAGACCCCCAGCCAGCAATATGGCCCGAGGGCGGCGTCAGGTCGTCTGTTCTGCTCGTGGTTTGTCCAACGAGATTGTCGTGTCCGGACGACATGACACACAGTACGAGCACGATATATCATGGCTTGACGCTGGAGCTGTGGCTCTATCCACGATATATATATATATATATATATATATATATATATATATATATATATATATATATATATATATAGATAGATAGATAGATAGATAGATAGATAGACTGAAAGATAGACAGACAGACAGACACAGACAGACATATAGATCACCAGATAGACAGACAGATAGATAGACAGATAAAGAGATAGATAGAGACAGATAGATAGAGAGAGAGATGTAGGAAAACAGCAAATATATAGCTGAACGAAAGAGCACATCAATCGTTTTCACGTTTAGAATCCCACTGCTACAACTGGCCACATGATATCTTCCCATATCTATCTACGTCTATTATCATATCCTCTTTACTGTGTGGCCCAGCTGGGATGAACGGGCGGAGCGAACCACCTGAGGAGGGTCGGTGGCATCAGATAGGCACCTCCTCCTCTTCCTCCTCCTCCTCTGGCGGTGGTGGAGAGTGAGAGTGTCAAGTGGCTCGTGTGGAGAAGGGGTGGAAGTTTTGAGAGAGGGAGCTTGACATACATCTCGAGCCACTAGAAGTAGCACTACTACCCCTCCTCCTCCTTCGTCATACGGCTTCGGCTCTGCTTCATACCCCGGTGCACTAATAAGTGAAGCCTCGAGACAGGGAGTCATCTACTCTTACTGTCTGTAGTCTCTGTCTGTAGAGACATATATCGTCTAGTGCGTGTGAGGTCAAAAGGCATTTTACTGTCTAATATGCAGTAATGACCTGCACGAAACGGAACTCTCCCCTGGATATGCTGGGACGTATCATATTAAAGTGGTGTATCTGTGAAGGTATTGAGGGTTCGATTCCCTAACGAAGCGGAATGTTAGAGAAAATCACCCTCGTCTTGATTGGCTCAATTCACTCGACAGTCTGAACCAGAGTCGCGTAAGGGAACTGCTAAGTGGGAGAGGGCAATTACTACCCTCTGAGAAGCTATGGGAGATCATGGGAGCTACCCTTTCAGGAGAAACAGCAGGGGATGGGTTCGCTGCTATCTCCACTCCACTCCCTCCCCAACTCCTCCTTTGAGGAGATTTCAAGGTGTAAGAAAAATGTATATTTACGTATATATCCTTCGGGTTTCGGGGCAAGACGTTATGAAGTCTGCCCCTTGAAGGAAGAGGTCGAGAAGGGACGGTTTTAATTTTCCGGGATGGAGGCATGTGAGAGCCCGGGAGAGGTAGGTCGTGTGTTTGAAGAGAATTATTCCAAAGCCGCCGTGGTATCCCAGCGTCTGGCGGAACAATACAACCGTTACCACCCAAACATTGTCACACAAACATTCATCTAAACTCATATTTGTACGGTGGTGGAGGGGAAAAAAAAGAAAACCCCCCCAAAAAAAAACCACAATCGTGTTCTTAATAAATATTCTGGGTCGGATCAATTAAGTTAAGAGCAAGTAGTTCATAACTTTTACAAAGAAGGTTTACGACCTACTTGCCGTCGCGGAATGAGATGCAGCCTGCTTAAGTATGCGACAGCTCACAGAACATTTCGCTGTGGGAAAAGTACGAAATATTAACTTTTAAACGGGACAAATACTCACGAAAGATACGGTAAACTGTGGATTTGGGGAAATCGTACTTCTAAAAAAAAAAAAATACTGATGTTTCGTTGTAATGATTCAACTGGGAAATGGTAGAAAGAAAAATAGATAAAAACAGACCCAAAACCAGAACTGTGTCAGGAGGGGACCCGGCCACAGCAGGGGAACTTAATAGTGTATCGACCCGCCGACCTATTATAGAGTCTAACCCTTCACGAATCGATAACCAGGAGCGACATCTAATGGTGACGCCGTTGGACGAGACAACCATATGCAGCGATCTGGCTCCAGTGAAAATGACAAGATGCCAACCCTAGGCTTCGTGTGTGTGTGTGCGATCGAAGCTTAACTCTCTCCCCCCCCGTAACACCCAAGCTGTAACCAACCTCGCGATGGCATCTACCCCGAGTAGTAACACTGGGCAAAAGCACCACCACTAGTCCGCCCCCATTCACGCGCTCGCAGACCGAGGCACCGCTTGAGCTGGAGGAGCAGAAGCAGAGAGGAAGCACCAGCGACCACAGCAGTGACAGCAGCAGCAGCAGGGAGAGGTGTAAACATGGGCATCTCCCGGAGTGGCAGCGGCAAAACATTTGACATTTAAGAGTCACTTGGTGACCGATAAAATGTTCATGATGGCAAGGCGGGACGGGGCCCATCAACGGAAGCGCTCCGCGAGGCTGGACAACGCTCGCGAGAGAGACGCATCGCTCGGCGTCCTTCGCGTCCGTCCTCGCCAGCGTTGACGTCGACGTGGTGTCGTCCTCGTCTTTTGCCGTCCTCGCCCTCGTCCTCGACGCCGTCCTTCTGCGTTGTATCAACTGTAACATCCTGTAGTTATTTTTCCTCATACGCGACACCTGTTACGCCCCTTGTTACTACAGCAACACCCTCTGTTTCCATACCCGTTACTGCCCTTGTTACTCCGGCAAAGCCACTGTTGCCATACCTGTTACTTCCCTTGTTACGACAACAACACACACCCCCTGCCTATATACCTGCAACTGGTTTTGTTATCTACAACACCTCTGCTTCTAAACTTCGTCACTGCCCTTGTTACGAGGGCACAACACCTCTCTCTACTCCTGTTACTTCCCTCGTTACTACAGTAACACGACTGCTGCTCTACCTCCCATTATCCCACTGTATGTTGCTGGATTCTTACAAGGTCTCGGGCTGTACTACACACGTGAAACAAACACGTTTATCTGTTGTTCTGTGTCTCTATTGATGTTCCATACACTACAGCTGTTGTTGAAGTTCCTGTTGCTGCTCCTGCCTCCTTTTCCTGCTACTGTTGGCGTTGTTCTGCTGCTGTTGCTGTGGTATTTGATACCGCTGCTGTTCCTGCTACTCCTGCTGGTTTTTGTAGTTTCCAGTACAACCCACACGGGTGCAGTTTCTACATACGATGAATCCTGTTGTTAAAGGGTAAGATTAATGCTGTTGCAGATGGCTGCAGCTGCTGTTCTGTCCCCTTGCTCTTCCTTCCAGTGTTGTTGTGGGTGGCTGGTGGTGTTCCATCTTCCGCTGGTGCTGGGTTGCCAGGAGTAGGTAATGTGAGACGGGATGAGGTAAGTTCAGACGCGGGTCATGGGTTAGGATGCGGTGAGTAACGTGAGACGCGTGAGGCGCACGGTGGGTAAGCTGAGAAGAATGGTGGGATGGTGAGGGTGGGGTGGTGAGGGTGGGGTGGTGAGGGTGGGGTGGTGAGGGTGGGATGGTGAGGGTGGGATGGTGAGGGTGGGGTGGTGGGGTGGGATGCTGAGGGTGGGGTGGTGAGGGTGGGGTGGTGAGGGTGGGGTGGTGGGGTGGGATGCTGAGGGTGGGGTGGTGAGGGTGGGGTGGTGGGGTGGTGAGGGTGGGGTGGTGGGGTGGGATGCTGAGGGTGTGGTGGTGGGGTGGTGAGGGTGGGGTGGTGGGGTGGGGTGGTGAGGGTGGGGTGGTGGGGTGGGGTGGTGAGGGTGGGGTGGTGGGGTGGGGTGGTGAGGGTGGGGTGGTGAGGTGGACGATTGGAATGGGGGGGTGGGGGGGGGAGGAGGTGGTTAAGGAGAGGAGAGGAGGAGGAGGAGGAGGGGACAAGTGTCTCCAAGGGTGGAGGCTGGGGTGGCGTATATGGGGTAGACTGGACGGAGAGAGAGAGAGAGAGAGAGAGAGAGAGAGAGAGAGAGAGAGAGAGAGAGAGAGAGAGAGAGAGAGACGAAAGCACTCTAGCCCACTCACTGGGGAGGGAGGGGGGATTGCCCCCCCTCTCTTACCTGCAGTGTCACAGGGACGACACAATAATGGAACGCTCAAGAGGAGACACACACACACACACACACGCGTGCGTGTGTGTGTGTGTGTGTGTGTGTGTGTGTGTGTGTGTGTGTGTGTGTTTACCTGGAGTTGGCTCCCTGGCGCTAACTTATACACAGCTGGCAAAGTCAGACGCCCAACTCGAGCGTAATTGATACTACTACTACAACTGCTGCTACTGCTGCTGCTGCTGTTGTTGTAGCTACAACTACAGCTACTGTAGCGTTGTATCAAATGCTACATGACTTGCTCTCCCACATCATAAGTCCGTCTGCTGTTCTGGCAGCAAGATACCAAGTCAAGACAGTGCTGTACACGTCGGAAAGGGGAGGGGGTGTCGTAGTGTCTATTGTACAATCGATAAATGTAATGGCTGCTTTATACCCCAGGGTCGTAGTGGTTACCATACACACACACACACACACACACACACACACACACACACACACACACACCGGGGTTGCAGAGGCCCATGACGCGAGAGAGAGAGAGAGAGAGAGAGAGAGAGAGAGAGAGAGAGAGAGAGAGAGAGAGATGTTACCGTAGGAGGCAAATGAGGAGGCAGCGAGGCGAGGGGCCCTTGAACAGCTTGCGCTGCTGCCCTGGACGAGCCGTCAACATTTGCTGCTCCTGCTGTTGTCCTGGACGAACAGGAAACACCCACACCTCCTGTACCAAACAGACACGCACACCTCCCGTGCTAAACAAACAAACAAACAAACCACAAACACCCTGAGCCACAGCAGTATCGACCCTACGACAAACCACAGAAAAACTCCCCCCAACACTTGACTTCCCATACCTGTGTGTGTGTGTGTGTGTGTGTGTGTGTGTGTGTGTCTGATCCTCTCGTTTCGTCCACCGCCGCTGCATTCATTAGTGAATAAATCATGGTTAATCGTCGGCGGTAATTACTTCTGAGGTTCCAGTGTGCCATTAACCAGTGAATTAATTACCTGACGGGGGGCCCATCATTCTCTATCACCTCCCGGACACCCGACACACACACACACACCACACCGAAAACTAAATGTTCTTCTCGAAGTGACATTTCAACACTGGCGATGAATCTGCTCCTCTCAAGGTGGGGGTGGGGACACTCTGAGGACCCTGGGAGCGATGTACGGAGGCCCTACGAGTGACACTGAGGTCCCAGGAATGACACTGAGGCTTCGGGAGTTACATTTGACGCCCTGTGAGTTACAAATTCTCGCCCTGACAGCCACTGTGTGTGAGGGGCTCAGTGAGTCCCAGGTGTAAAAGTGTGGGGTTCGGTTGAGACGCAGTTCGCCTGTGTGAAATAAATGAGGCAAGACAGTGCTACGTTATGAAAGAGGACTGTATTCTTCACTCTGAAAAAAAGGGAACACGCAGTGGTGTCCAAATTCTAAACAGTCCTGGGCGCAGCACTGGGCCCTCATCCAACCCAGGTGTTCATCCTCCCCTCTTTACCGGTCGACAAGTGGGTCACTGACTTAAGCTGGGGTGTGGGCAGGTGTAAGTATACACATGAGGGGAAAATATATACAATATATATATATATATATATATATATATATATATATATATATATATATATATATATATATATATATATATATATAGACAAGGTTAAGAGACGGGGCAACAAGAGTATAAAACTCTCTCTCCCCGTTAACACACAAATAGTAATTCCAGATAGTAATCACACACACACACACACACACAAAGCTCAGTAATGTGTGGACGTCAGCAAATAGTCTCGCTCGCGTGTAAATTGGACTTTGATCGTAGTTTTTACATACTGGACGCGTGCAGCGTGGGGGAGGCAGGCGCCCCACCTTAACAGGTAATGCGACCCTGAGATACTCTTGTTATTGACCAGCACACGGGAGAGAGAGAGAGAGAGAGAGAGAGAGAGAGAGAGAGAGAGAGAGAGAGAGAGAGAGAGAGAGAGGACGACTGATGATTCCATTTGCTTCACCTTCTGTGGTGTCTTACCGGTAGACACCCCCCCCCCCCACCAACACCACGTCCCCTACGGAACGTTAAGTTCCAAGTTCAAGAAAGTCTCTCTCTCTCTCTCTCTCTCTCTCTCTCTCTCTCTCTCTCTCTCTCTCTCTCTCTCTCTCGTCACTCGGTTCAGGTGGGGGCCGGCCGCCCCTCCCCCCCATCATGGCAGCCACAGGTGGTGGTGTCTCGTCCTCCCCCCCCACCCCCCCAGTCACAGGTGGTCTTCACTACCAGTAGTCTTTATCCAAAGACACTCCTTTCAGGGGGTCCCCCGTCACAGGTGGTTTCCGTCACAGGTGGCTGGACTCAGGTGGCGCGCCTCTCCGAGGCGTTACCACCACCACCACCACCACAAGGAGCGAGGCCCGGGTGGAAAAGAGAGAGAGAGAGAGAGAGAGAGAGAGAGAGAGAGAGAGAGAGAGAGAGAGAGAGAGAGAGAGAGAGAGAGAGGAGGTTAGAGGATAGATTACAATCGACCTCGTGGGGCCTGTGGGATAGATAGGTTGGGGATAAGTTAAGAAATCGGAGGTCTACCCACAGAGAAATGGATAGGTGGGTTAGGTGGGGGGTAACACGCAAGTGGTGGGGAGAAGAGGGGGGCGGAAAAGGAGGAGGAGGAAGCTACCCATGGAGATGACAACCACCCCGTCCTCCCTGTCTAAGGAACACACACACACACACACACACACACACACACACACACACACACACACACACACACTGGTACACGAGCAACGGAGGCACATGACTAAATGAGGGAGAGGAGTAGCGAATTCTGACACAGCCCGTGTGTGACGTGACTGTTACATGCGTTACACGTGTCACATAACAACCTCTCATGCTTATGAGTACGAAAGAAAGACCGACCAAGTCTTAAATTACGAGTTTTCGTATCTTTGATTTGTGGTGTGTGTGTGTGTGTGTGTGTGAAAGAGGTGGGTCTGTGTGCTCCTGAGAGATGCGTGGGTCTGTGTAGTACTCAGAGATGTGTGGGTCTGTGTCTGTGTCCTCTTGTGAAATGTGGGTCTGTGTGGCCCAGAGAAATGTGGGTCTGTGTGCTCCTCACAGCGCTGTGGGTCTGCGTCCTCCTCAGAGCTCCTGTGTGCTCCTAAGAGCCAATTCTAATGTCTTACTTTCTCGAGCCCAGGTCCCACACAGGCGTGTCAGTAGAGCTTTACCCACCCAAATAACACACAGTTGGCGAGGTCTCACACCTAAATAATGGAAGAAACGAAACGTGTATATTGTGGCTGCTCGTGTGTGTTGTGTGTGTGTGTTATAGTTGCTCGTGTGTGTGTTGTAGCTGCTCATGTGTGTTGTGTGTGTGTTTTGTAGCTGCTCATGTATGTTGTGGCTGCTCGTGTGTGTTGTGTGTGTGTGTTGTAGTTGCTCGTGTGTGTGTTATAGCTGCTCATGTGTGTTGTGTGTGTGTTTTGTAGCTGCTCATGTGTGTTGTGGCTGCTCGTGTGTGTGTTGTGTGTATGTGTTGTGGCTGCTCGTGTGTGTTGTGTGTGTGTGTTGTAGCTGCTCATGTGTGTTGTGGCTGCTCATGTGTGTTGTGGCTGCTCGTGTGTGTGTTGTGTGTATGTGTTGTAGCTGCTCATGTGTGTTGTGTGTGTGTTTTGTAGCTGCTCATGTGTGTTGTGGCTGCTCGTGTGTGTTGTGTGTGTGTTTTGTAGCTGCTCATGTGTGTTGTGGCTGCTCGTGTGTGTGTTGTGTGTATGTGTTGTGGCTGCTCGTGTGTGTTGTGTGTGTGTGTTGTAGCTGCTCATGTGTGTTGTGGCTGCTCATGTGTGTTGTGGCTGCTCGTGTGTGTGTTGTGTGTATGTGTTGTAGCTGCTCGTGTGTGTTGTGTGTGTGTGTGTGTGTGTGTGTGCGCGTCTAAAACCCACCTGAGGGTTCGTGATACGCTGTTGCACATATTCAAAATATACTGTTCTCAATTAACTTTACTGTCGGCTGTAAAGCTTAGGGGTTTTATTCTATTTGCGTTATTTACAGTCGCCGCAGTTAATTCTCCCGCGAGTCTGTGTGTTATTATGGAGTCTGGGGAAAATGGTAAGTGATTTATTTCGGCCGGAATGCAAAAATACACATTTATTGATACACACTCCGCATTCACCCCGACCCCGACCGGCTAGCTGGGGGGAGGGCTTTGACTGGTCCGTGGCTCTGCAGGCTACAGCCACGAACAGCTTGATCAATCAATGGTGCTGTGAGGCAGAATTGTGCCAGACTGACGACTCACGACAGGAAACTAAGCCTTGGGACTCAGGTGTGGGTAAATGTAAGGTAAGGCTCGTCTAATAATGTAAGGATCGTCTATTAGGGTAAGGATAGTCTATTAAGGTAAGGTTCGTCTATTAGGGAAAGGATTGTTTATTAGGGTAAGCTTTGTCTACATGGGTAAGATTTGTCTATAAGGGTAAGCTTCGTCTATTAGGGTAAACTTCGTCTATTAGGGTAAACTTCGTCTATAACGGTAAGCTTCGTTTATTAGGGTAAAGATCTTCGATAAGATTATGTCCACTGAATGGGTTAAGGCAACTGTGTTGGGCGTTTCTAGGGAAAAAATAAAAAAAAAATCACCCCCCCCCCACACACACACACACACACACACACACACACACACACACACACCTCGACCAAAGATTATGAGAAAAGATAAAGATAATAATAAAAAAAGCAAAATATGTTTCCATACAGTACGCATGATAATGATAATAACCCACACGGACCTACGTTTCCTCACTTCGATTCTAGACTTTTTCCCCTAGTCCAGTCCAGTCCAGGTCCATGTGACTGACCTGTTTCTCCCTGGGAAACGCGGGAGTTGATCCTTAATCTCCACTATGGCGCCGCTCGACCACCGTGATGATATAATTCAGTCAGTAAATACGAGAGAAAAGGAAGGGTCGAACTGCCTCCACACAACTCCTGCAATCGTCGTAATTAAAAACGCTTCATTGACGAGGAAAATCACATGAACATTTTTTTTTTTATCTCGGGGCAACATTGGAATAAGCGCCCCCCTTGATGATAATAATAATAATAATAATAATAATAATAATAATAATAATAATAATAACTACTATTACTACTCCTACTACTACTACTACTGCTGCTACTACTACTACTACTATTCTGGTACGTAAAGAAACTGGATTGGATTAAGGGCTGGATACCTACATATAAAGACTATAACGTTATATATATACATACACGAATCATATATCTTGCCAGCCAGCCTCGCTAACAAGTGGCTATGACCTCTTACTATATGGCAGGAAGGGACGAAGATAAACCACTGCTTAAGTCACTAATGCAGTGATGGCATTTGGCATTCTTTGTGCACGGGCTGAGCCAAAACTCTTATCTAAATTCACAGAAAATTTGGTAAAGCGTTTTGAAAAGAGACTAAATGCTTCATCAGTGTTATCTTAAATACCCCATTCACGATGCAGTGCTGCCACACTACCCCCTCCGGGGTTGTATTAATGTGCTCGATATATCTTAAAAGAGAAGAAATCCAACAAGCTTATTTTTCTTTTTTTTCTTTTACAGGAAATCGATAAAGTTTTAGCCTTTCTCTCAACACTATTTATTCACGTTTACATTCACCTCTTGTCCTGGAGGGCATAGATATGTCTGCCAAATAAGAATTATTGAAGACAGTTATCTCATTTCTCGGCGAAACTTTTAAATTAAATCATACATAATTTGGTTGGGGTGATTAATATGTAAATTCTTGACCATCTATAACTTACATTATCTGGGGGAAAATATATGTCTGGAGTAGCGGTTAGCATATCTGTTTTAATGAATACGAACTGCAAAACTGATTTTGTTTTACAGTAACGAACAGGGTCAAATGAAGCTTCGAACTTTGCGAGTCTCTGTAAACAAGGTCAAATGAAGCTTCGAACTTTACGAGTCTGTAAACAAGGTCAAATGAAGCTTCGAACTTTACGAGTCTCTGTAAACAAGGTGAGATGGATCTTTGTAAACAACAGGGTCAAATGGAGCCTCGCCCTCTTATGAATCTTTGCAACCAACAGGGTCAAATAAATCTTCGAACCGTTTCGTCGCTAAGAAACCATTAAACGTCGAATACTCATGATCAACCACGAACAGACACACAAGAATCAGATAGGCTCACGTCCTCTAGAACCATCAAGAGTTACCTAGTGGGATGATGGAAGGGGCATTTGCGCAACAGGTAAAAGCTTACCCTATGGGGTAACTAAGCTCCTTGTATACAAGTCATGACTTACCTTCGAGATGACCTAAGTCGACAGAAAACCAACGACCAGGATATGACTTACCTTCACTAAAAACATGACGGGCCCAACAGTTGCATCCTGCAAGAAAATGAAAAAAAGATTTGTACAAAAAAGTTTCTTTTCATATCATCATCATCACTGTCATTATCATCACTATCATTATCATCACTATCATTATCATCACTATCACTATCATCGTCATCATTACTTCCTTTATTTAAGCCTCTAACCCGAGGAGAATAATATCACTCCTTTGAAAAGGTGTGGGTAATAAAGACAACTTCTCCGGTCTGGGGGAATATATACGCTCTGTGAAGCTGTTATTACTGTTTTTGCCTCCCTTCTTTTGAAGGCTCGCAATATTCAGCCGACCATCTTCCGAGAAAGGGAGAAAGAGAGAGAGCAGGCATCTGCTGGTATAAAAATGACTCGACCCCTTTTCCTTCTCCTTTACTGTGTGTGGTACCAAGACGCTCGTCTGTCTTTCCTCTTATCTTGATGGTGTGAATTTCTTAATGTCCCACAGAGCAATGGACTTAAAAAAAAAAAACCTACCTTCCACGAACTGATGACCATCAGTGGCCCACTAAGAGACCTTAATTGATCTGAGACTGTAATCTGTGCCTCTCTAAAAGACAGACGAGTTAAGATGTAAAATGAAAAAAAGAAAAAGAGGACATCATTTATCCAATGAAGGGGACCCATTTACTGTGCTGTAAACTAACTTTTTACGGAGAATCTTTGAGGAAATAACCACGAGAACCTTAGGTCGTAAACATCTAATGGTAAGGTACACAACCCTTGGTAGGATGAAGAAGAGCGTTTCAGTAAAGGCCACGTCTCTCTCTCTCTCTCTCTCTCTCTCTCTCTCTCTCTCTCTCTCTCTCTCTATCTATCTATCTATCTATCTCGGGACTCCCTTGGGTGGAAATTCTAGATCGGTCAACAGGCTGTCAGCTGGCTAAGCCTCGTGTGGCAGCTGTGGTGTTTTATGCCCCCCCTTAAACCGTACATAGTAGCAGCCATTGATCTCCCAACCAGGAGGTGGGGGAAGGTTAAGGATGAACAGCTGAGTGGGCTGCGTGTCCTCACCGGGGATCGAACTCAAGCCACTAGAATGAAAAAAAAAAAAAAAAAAAAAAGCGAGAGGAGACATTTTTTTTCTTTTTATCTCGCTTATCGTGAAAACCTACGATGAGATGAGGGATGGGGAGGGCTAATCAACGAACAGCAAAAGGAAGGGGATCCAAAGGCCAACGGAATTATATAAGTCAACCATTTACGATAATATGATGCTTGGATGACGATCAAACACAATCAAATTCTTCATCATTACAACCTCAAGCCAGGTTCACTTCAACACTAATAGAGAAAATGCTTGATCCTTTTCCAACTTTCGAGTCCACATTTACTGCAAGCAAAAAAATAGTGTAATATATATATATATATATATATATATATATATATATATATATATATATATATATATATATATATATATTCTGGTTTAGTGGAAGTCTATAAATGCGAGACATACTTCATCTCTGCTTCTCAAAATATTAAATCTGGCTGGACACGTGAATATAAGACTAGAAAATGATAAGAGGGTGTCTGACGGAGTGGGGTTCGATCCAGACACTTTACTGACCCCCCAACCCTTCCCCCAACCTCTTCGTGATCCGAGGCAACACAGTCTCAGAACCCACCATGAAATAATACACATGATACCAAAAAGGAGAATTTACTCTCACTCCCCCCCAAAAAATAACATAAGCCACGTCAAATAACACAGGAAGACGCTTAAGATTTCGCAGAACTGCAGTTCCACCTTGATGTGCATTCTGCTCTGACCACTCACACATACAAAAACACACACACACATGCAAGCACGCAAGCACACACACACACACACACACACACACACACACACACACACAGTGCATGTCTTTCAACCATCAGTCTTCAAACTTCATCCCACTTCTCAAAGACGGGTCTGTCTGTAATGGGGCCAATTCGTCAAAGCCCTCCAATCCTCAACGCTCATACAGAATTCAATAACTCTTGTATACTACAAACGCCGGGACTAATTAAAGTATCACCTACCTCTCCGTTTTCTTTCTTTGACGTAAATACCCTTGAAAGAATTCTAATTTACCTGGAGTTTAGCGCAATTAGCGAAAATGTAAAAGTTCAGGTCTCACAGTCATGCGCTAGAGGGCACATCGCTGCCAGCGTATGAATCTTCGTCCGTATGTATGTCTTCTTTTTTCCCTTTATTTTCGAAGCTATGGAGAACCTAGTCTTCAGCAGCGACGCGATGCGATGCATGGCTATGGCCTATATATATTATATATATATATATATATATATATATATATATATATATATATATATATATATATATATATATATCGTAGCAAACGGGGTGAACTGTCTGGTAATTTAATTTGGCAAGAACTTTTGCTAAAGTAAGCCGTAAACTTCTGCTATCTTTTTCTCTTGTGGGATTCTGTCTTCATATATATATATATATATATATATATATATATATATATATATATATATACACACACACACAATTAGAAATGCTAATCTTAACGTATAGTAATCAATATATTGTTATAATGAGTGACTTTTTACATCACACACTTGCATTATGGTTACTGGTACACAGATCTAACACAAGCGGACCAGGTAGTAAGGAGCAACACAGAGAGGAGCGACACAGAAAGGAACCAGACACCAAGGAACCAGACACCAAGGAACCAGACACCAAGGAACCAGACATTAAAGGAATCAGACTTTTAGGAACCAGACATTAAGGAACCAGACTTTTAGGAACCAGACATTAAGGAACCAGACAGCAAGGAGCGACACAGTAAGGAACCAGACACCA
>NC_092282.1:4918986-4936486 GCF_036320965.1 Panulirus ornatus
CCACGGAATGGGATATCGATAAAACTCAGATCATGAAGGAACATGGAATGGAATATTGATATAACACAGATCACGAAGGAACACGAAATGGAATGGTCATAAAACACAGAAAAACAAACTAACTCTTTTGGCTCATGTTCAAAATCCAGTCCAAATTAAGGACTACCATTAGTGCCTCTCCCAATTTTTTATTTCATCTCTTATCTTCACACACACACACACACACACACACACACACACATATATATAAATATTCAAACTTTTTTTTTCAAACTATTCGCCATTTCCCGCGTTAGCGAGGTAGCGTTAAGAACAGAGGACTGGGCCATTGAGGGAATATCCTCACCTGGCCCCCTTCTCTGTTCCTTCTTTTGGAAAATTAAAAAAAAATGTATATATATATATATATATATATATATATATATATATATATATATATATATATATATATATAAGGCTTTACAAACGGAGATCTGTTATAAAACTAGAAAACAGTATAGTGTACTGTTGCTGTAGACATTGCAAGACTACACCACACACAAAAATAAATATCTCACAAACACCAAATAATGATACAACGCCCGTAGTTTAAAGCCAACCAAAAAACGCCAAACATTTAAAGAGAAAAAAAAGATATCTATACTGGCTTATCCCTCCAACACCCCCTCCCCCCCTACCCCATTGTTAACCATCTGCAAATGTATCCAATCAGCCACAAAATATAATGGCAACAAAGCCAGCCGCCTGCGGTCAGTAACAACCAGATGGATCAATGGGAGAGAGAAAAAAATATAAATATATACACACATGCAATGCAGATCGGCTCCATAAACGAGAGAGAGAGAGAGAGAGAGAGAGAGAGAGAGAGAGAGAGAGAGAGAGAGAGAGAGAGAGAGAGAGGCGAGCCTCCTCCGTGATCAGCGTTAAAAAAAAAAATATACGATGAAAAAAAAATATATATACGAGAGATTCACCTCCATCATCTCGTGTGTACGTCCAGACACGTACGACTTGAGTCGGTGGCGTACGACCCAGCCTCTCGAGCATGATTTAACGACCCTTAAGTACGACTGTACGACCCGTGGATGAGATGAGCCTCGTGCCGCCGCGCCATCATGGCAAAGTCTCATAAAGTCGCGCTCAAGGGACGCAACTGTTGTGTATGAGGATCGTACCGTCTAACCTTAATCCCGTACCGTCGTCGTACCGTTGCACCGTCGTACCATAGTCACGATGAAGGGTCTTACGCTCCTACTTTTACGCCAAAGAGGAAAGAGAACAACAGCAGGACACGACAACCACACGGAAACGTAAAAGTTAATAACAATCTCTCACAAACTGGACGGTGGTCTGAGGATTCGTGTCAGATGACCAGCTAGCTGGGCGGCAACACAAGATGGCGGCTGAAGCCAAAGGGACTGACCATTAGTGGAAGTGAGACAGCGTTTTGCTGGGTTTTTTTCTTTCCCTTTTCCCGCTCTTATTTTACAGCCGCCGACACGCCATCCGGTCGATCACAGGCCAAGAGAAAAAGATATCCTGAGGCCTGTATATAAATGCCACAGCGAGAATGTAGCATTTCAAGGTCATCTGTGTGAACAAGTAATTAACAAGGGATAATTACGCCTTGATTGCTACTGCCGCCCTTCGTCAGCCGTTGTCAGGAGTGTATATACACGGCGTGACATACGCCCCTGATGGCTCGATAACCTGAGCCATCACTGTGAGACACACCCCCAAACAGATGTGTGGGGGAGCGAATGAAAAAAAAAAATTGCTTTTTTTTCAAAAAAAATAAAAGTCCAATCCTGACATTAATTTCATGTGTGTGTGTGTGTGTGTGTGTGTGTGTGTGTGTGTGTGGAGCAGACACACTCCGGCTCTATGATTAAACGCTGGGATGGCTCGTGTATCTATACCTCACGCCACTAACGAAGAAATAAAGAAAAGAAAAGGGGGAAAAAGAGAAAAAAATATCATCTGGGGACCGAACGTGTCATATGCTGGCGAAGAAGTCTTGGTCCTCACTGGTTCAGTATTCCCTGTTCGATACCCGGTTGCGTATCGGCGTATAGGAAGTCATAATCCAATTATCAGTTCTATTCATTATAGGCAATTAACGCTCTTCAGAAATCCGTATATCTATATCACACTTCTGCGCGTGATCAAGTATATTCCTATGAGTCCACGGGGAAAATGAAACACGATAAGTTCCTAAGTGCACTTTCGTGTAATAATCACATCATCAGGGGAGACACAAGAAAGAAATTTAAGTCAGTTGATATACAACGAAGAGACGTAGCTAGGACGCCATTTGGTAAACACGTGATTGTCCAAGACAGACAACGAGCGAGTCATATACTTATTATGTGGTGGTAATGACTGAAGAAATTATGAATTTCAGTGACAACATTAAGTGGTGATTATATTTGGCCCGTAAGAAATTCCATCAACACTCAAGCACTGGTTGGAAATGTTGGCTGGCACGAGCATTACCCACTACACTGACAACACTGGACTTTAATGGTCATGTTGGCAGGTCTAATTACCCATAATGACAGCTGCGTTTTGGTGGCCAGCTCCTGCCACCATACGAGAGGGACGGTGGTGGTAGGGGTGTGTGTACGGGGGGTCGACGTGACGAGGGGGAGGGGGATGATGATGACGATGATGATGATGCTTTTGACGTAAGTGATGACGTATATGCAAATCGCAGTCGTAAATGGGTATGGCTGACGGCTGAGAACTGCTGTGTGTTGGCAGACGCGGGGCGTGGATGGAGGACGGACGGACGACGAAGGGGGAACTTCCAACATGGCCCTCACCTCTCTACCCATGTTGGCAGCAAGTGCTTACAGGAATGTTTATGACTTCTCGTCACTGCCAGGAGCAATATAGGATTTGGGGGAGGGGGGAGGAGGGGGGCAGGGGGGGGGTTGTACGGGTTAGGGAGGGGATGAGGGGGGAAGAAGAGGAGGAAATGTCTTATTTCTTCGGTATGTCTGGCGTTTATGAACCATCATATATATATATATATATATATATATATATATATATATATATATATATGAGAGAGAGAGAGAGAGAGAGAGAGAGAGAGAGAGAGAGAGAGAGAGAGAGAGAGAGATTCTAGACTGTGGTGGGAGGGGGGTTGTCATACCCTGGTCCTGACCTCATCCATTGCACACTCACACTATCAAGTCTTATTCGCCTCAGTCTTCGATAATCACACAACACACACACACACACACACACACACACACACCAATACCCCCCTTCAAACTACGTCTAAAACACAAGAGAACCGATGTACTTCAAAAAAAAAAAGAAAGAAAACGGGGTTAGGAACAACGCGTCGTCGTCGTTTTCCTCGCGACGTGACCATTGCCAGGTCTGACTGAGGTGGTTGTTGCCTCCCGTATCTCAAAAAAGTTTATCAGCGAGTCTGACTGAGGTAAGTGTGTGTGTGTGTGTGTGTGTGTGTGAGCGCCCAGCGCGGGGGTCTTAGTAATTCTCTCTTGGACGTGGAAGTGACGATTTTTCGCTTTCATTCCTGTGTTGTTCAAACTCTGGCTTCTGTAAAACTGCCCCGAGCTTTCTCGCCTCTTAATTCAATTTCGAGGAATGCTTCCAGACGAAAGGGGGAAAAAAAATACGTATAAAGAAATATAGCTCAACACGTCGACAAGAGGACAATAAAGTCACACGTCCGGGATGAAGAAGATCCCATGGGATGAA
The DNA here is from genome assembly GCF_036320965.1 of Panulirus ornatus. Classification (NCBI taxonomy): domain Eukaryota; kingdom Metazoa; phylum Arthropoda; class Malacostraca; order Decapoda; family Palinuridae; genus Panulirus; species Panulirus ornatus. The sequence goes on from NC_092282.1 coordinate 4,922,725, forward strand.
GAGGAGACTATCTCTTGAGCAGACGTGTTCCCAAACCCTGACGTAGTCTAAAACAGTCCGTCTCGGAGTCTCTTAACCCGATGCTGTTTTAGTGCCATATCTTCTCGTAGGAGTAAAGACGTTATCACACGCGCTTGCAGTACAGAAACCATCTGCAGTTATGCATGTATCATGACTCTGTTGCAGCTGATACCTGAATTATGTCACACGTCATTCATACGACGGAGAGGATGTCAAAATCTATTGCAAGCATGCAGGCACAAGCGTCAAATGCCATTGTAAATATATCCGACTGTATTAGCAACATCCGAAATATCAAACGCTCAAAGGATCTTCAGTTCTCATCCTCTTGTTAGCAAAGCCAGACTCGAATCCCATGATTGAAGAGAGGGAAAGGTTTGCTTTTGGCATTACGGAGTGATCAAGCCAAGTCCATCATGAACACAAAGGGCATGACAATGCCCCAACTACCATGAACATCACTGCAAAACAGTCCAAGCAATGACTCGACTGACAGCATAATGCACAAAGTCTATGAAATTCATGAGCTAGTGAGTGACCAAACGTATTTGAGGCAAAAAAGAAAAAAAAAAGATGTTAAACACAGATAACGTTCCAAAAGGAGCAGTTATACCTATGCTGCCTCAAAACTCATATGTGCCACAAGTGTTAACATCACATGCAATATCTCCTCATATAACCATGGGCGAAAAATGCTACTTTTCCCCTTGGCAGAAGTGAATGGGGGGAAGGAGACATTTCCATGCGACATTCTACCGCAACATTTTTACATTTTGAACCACTGCAACAAAATATATTCAGACGTTTCACTTTCATTTCTCTTAAGAGGAGACCACAGAGACCCCAGTTTACGTAGACACAGAGGAGACCACAAGAGACCCCAGTTTACGTAGACACAGAGGAGACCACAGAGACCCCCGTTTACGTAGACACAGAGGAGACCACAAGAGACCCCCGTTTACGTAGACACAGAGGAGACCACAGAGACCCCAGTTTACGTAGACACAGAGGAGACCACAGCGACCCCAGTTTACGTAGACACAGAGGAGACCACACAGACCTCAGTCGAAGATTGTTTACAGGTTTACAGACGTTTAAAAGTGAGGCCCAGTAAGGCCAAGGCTTTAAATGATACACAAGAGTTAAATAAAGAGTACAGCTAAGGAAAGAAAAAATAAGGCCAATTTTACCAAAATAAGGAGAATACAGTTCCAAATGTACGCACATCACAACCCTGTATAACATGTGGTCCTGACCAGTAGACATGTCATATATATATATATATATATATATATATATATATATATATATATATATATATATATATATATATATATATTATCTGTTCTGCCGTCAAAATAACACTGTACAATCTTCTTTCTCGACATGGCAGCAGACATGCCAACATCTTCGCTCAGAAAACAAATAACACAAGGAATAAGAAGAAGAAGAAGAAGAGAAAAAAACTCTGGCATTGCAGGAATTTTCATTACATGTTTAAACTGTGCGCGGGGCAAGAGTGTGGAATCAAATGGCTCGAGATGATTTATCTATTTCCAAGCTTGGAGCGTTTTGTCATCATATGAGTTTACTTTCTGTGTCACCTTTCTCTCCTCGGGGGTTATTTCGTGATGTCTTTGCAGGGGTGGTGGTGATCTATTTTACAAATAAGGTGCTCCTCTCTCTCTCTCTCTCTCTCTCTCTCTCTCTCTCTCTCTCTCTCTCTCTCTCTCTCTCTCTCTCTCTCTCTCCGTCCATCCCTAACCTGTAAATACAGCGAGGAAGTTGCATGACACACGACCACTATCAACCATACAGAACTGTCAATAATTCATCCATTTTCTTGGTGAGATTACAAGCTGCTGGAGCGATACACCTTATTCTTTTTTGGAAAAGAAAAACGCTATATTATTAGATAGTTGAGCGGGAAGATTGTGCCGTCACTAAGGGAAGTAAAAAGAGAAAACTTGCTGGAATGAGTGGTTAAGCCACTGAACAATGTCATTGCGCCGTTTAGGATGTGGTGGCCAGGGAGGGTAGAAATGGTGGTGGTGAAAGAGGATGTGGTGGGCAGGGAGGATGTTATCTGTGGCTGGCTGGTGAGGGAGCGTGTGGTGGCCTGTGACAGAGAGAGAGCAGGCGTATTGGAAAGGGGTGTTGGAAAAGTTTGAAGGCCAGGGGCATAATGATGGTGAAGCACTGTGAGAGAAAAGTACTCCGCACAGGCCCCAGAGGATCAGACTCTGCGAGTTGCAAGTGGAATGTTGCAAATCACATGTAATCAAACTGATCCGACGTCTTTCATGTCATTCGTTGAGAGAGGTGGTTGGGATGGGGGATATATCATTATCCATTAAAACTCACTTTGATGCCAGAAATAAAAGCACGTCTCAACACAATCAATGACAAAACTAATTGCTCTTTCATTCATCTGTTCATGACTAATGGAGATTCGATTATGAGTGGGCTTTTACAGAACCAGTGATGCGCATCGGTAAAGTAATGGATTACATACACACCGTATCATTTATAATAACCAATTATCATACGAGCGAGAGAAAATGTGACCTCCTATCTATGTTTTTTTTTTGAGATATTTCTAACTCTCTTTCTAACAACCTTGGTTATATGAAAACTTTTCGCCAAAATGAACATATCTGCATAGGAAAACGAAACGAAGGGTTATTACTTATTGTCTCAAATGACCAGCGGGGTAATTCTCAAGTCTGCTTTACGTAATTAACAGGCCACCAAAGCGCTAGACAATTAAAGGTTCAGGCGATACATGTGCACGCAGAATTACCAGCTCTGCATTCAGAACATTAGAGTGAAATCTTACATGATTCTCATGCATATGAGAACCTGAATTCATATCCTTACGTACTTAAATTTACTAATCTAATCTACGTTCCTTTACCTTAATGGGTAAAAGTCTCCAATGAACGTTTATATATGAGATGAATTTCCACTGCAATCGTCGATATACTAAAAAAAAAAAAAAAAATGGCATATTCATTTCTGAAAAGCTTAGAATACGTTTCACTTGTACACTCAATCTCTCATCTCACAGGATTTCTCATCTCACTGGATCTAACCTATCAACTTTTGAGTTAGAGAATTTATAACAGTATCACAACCACGAGGAAATAAATGAAATAACAGAAACTTTCCCCTGGGTGGGGAGAGGAGGGAGATATATAAGTAGAAAATCCAGGCTTCCATTCACATTCGCTTTTGGAATAACGAGGAATCTGAGAGGCCATGCGTACCTTAAAGGGAATCCAAGTCTACACCAGCAGTAACAGTATTGCTCAAGCCTTTAATGGATAGGTTCCTGATCCCACACCGAAGTCAGACAATTCGTTTTCCCCTCCTACAATCTCACTCGGGCAGATCAACCCTTGGGCAGTTATCTGCAATTCAAAAACAGTTCTTTCTCTCGCTGACCCCTGACCTCTGCTCGTGGCAATTACTGCCCGTGGATGAAGATCATAAATACGATCCCTGGTGATACACAGGAGAGGAACACGACGCCGCCGCTCCACACACACACACACACACACACACACACACACACACACACACACACACCAGACGAAATACTGTGTTATCCGTCAATAAATCTTTGGGTTTAACTTGAGACTTTTTGAAAAAAAAAAAAAGAAAAAAAACTTGTGAAGTCAGGCTTGGGTGTAAAAGCCGTGACCTTCCATTAAACAATTACACAGTGTTGTCTGCCTCTTCCCTCCCCAACAACCCCCAACAGCAACTGAATATCCGAAGAGCGCTTCTTTTGGACCCGAATACTGCCACGGCCGAATATTGCTACTGCCACAGTGGCTCTATAAAATCGGCCCCAAATACTCCAGAGATTCCTACATGATATTCGTGAACAGTATATAATAATGCATTAAACAATGTGCAATTCTTAATTAAGCAAAAATTCTTGTATGCTGGGAATGCCTTTAACACCTTTATGGCGCAATTGGTTCAAGTCTGATATTCGAAGCTTCGTTCTGCGTTTTCGACGCCTTGTTTCTGAAGCGATTTGACAATTCATGAATCGAAAACACGAGATCATAAGAGAAAGATATTGTCTTTTAGGAAGTCTTTACAAGACGCGTTTTAGGGTCAATTCTATTGCCAGTTAAACAACAAATAGTAGGTTCAAAATACCACTTCAATGGTCAAAAGCTCGACGTCTGAAACAAAATAATGATACCTCTGGTCTCGAAAAAGGAACTTTAGACAATGAATCAAATCCTGTGTGGGGATATATTCATCATCCAGTCGATTATCTATCTTGTATCAGACATTCTGTGTGGCCCTATTGCAAATACCCAACAGCCAACATACATCCAAACATAAGCAACATAGTTCATGAAAACCATTGTACTGTTAACTCTTATGTTGACCATGCAAGCTGGGTGTGACTGACTGTGTCATAATTTCGGGTTACGTATCAGCCAAGTCTCATCACTTGAACTTATATAGAGAAGATAACAAAGACGTCTTTAAGGCTAACGAAAGATTTGCTGGGATCAAACAAACTTTAACTCTATATAGATAAGAATGGGAAATATATCACCTTCCTCTGTACCACTATTTATACAACGAATTTCGGCCATCTCTGACTAGACATCGCTAAAGTTCCGTCAACTTACCCGTATATATGATGAACCTCGACTGTACAATCAACGCTTCAAAAAGGTCGTAACAATCCTATTTTTTTTTTCTTTTATAATCGCCATCTGTAGCAAATCGCCACAACCCGTGCCACCATCAAAAGCTTTTAAAGTCACAGTCACTTCCCATAAAAAAAAAAAAAAGGATCAGGAGGTTGTAAAATGCACTTAATTAATGCTTCGAGCCGCGGGTCGAGCTGTGTAACTCCGGGTTTCTATACGTGTATTACGATCCAACGAATCATTATGGTTTCGCTGATTCGGTTAATCTTGTTTATAACGTTGGTCACATCTTACTTCAGGGTGGAACTCCACCTCGACAGCACAGGTCCGTAACATCCCTTAGTTTCATCCATCTATACTTTAATGTTTACTCCAGTTTCAATGGCTTTTTAAAAGGCATTATGAGCCACAGTCTCTACTATCAGTGTTTGCCTTTGGTGTGCTGTTACCTTAGTTATTTATGTTTATCATTAATTCTGCTGAAGTGATCTTCAAGATTATTCTACAAACATTTCTTTACGTCTTTATCTACTTTTTATATAAATCACTGTATCCAATTATCAATATCTCGTTACCTTTGAAGGGTTACATTTTCCCTTTTAAGTTCTCATATTCAATCAGTTGCGTTTATGAATTAATGATATACTCATACGTAGATCATTCTACTTCTGTACGATATGCTCAACTCACATAATTGGTCATTTTGTACAACATGTATTTCTTTTTTCCTAGACTTTAATTTAATAATCGGTTTCGTCTCTACCCTCTCTCTTCTCTTTCCCCAGAGTAATAAATTCCCTGAACGCGTCATCATCAACAAAAGTGCTTGAAAAAAAAAATTGTGTATACCTTTTCCCAGGCCATATTTCTTGAGCTCTTTTGTAATTGGCGTGGAAACAAAAAGAAAAAAATACGAAAATATAAAATGAACCACTTCGTGCCAGGGGCTCCTGAGGTCTTACTGTCTCTCTCATTAAAACTTGGCTGAAACTGCTGCACTTAATGTGCCGCTCTTACATACACTTAACACACTCTCTCTCTCTCTCTCTCTCTCTCTCTCTCTCTCTCTCTCTCTCTCTCTTGCTATCAGACTACATGTATATTCTTATTTAAAAACTTCTTTGATTCAATTCCTTTATGAAGCTCAAGGTTTAGCCCCCCAAGTGGACTTATGAAGATAAACAGAACTTCAACCACTACAGAACAGCGAAAAAAAAGAAGTTAAAAGACTGAAACCTTATACGGTTCATCATTATAACAAACGAATACAAAATCTTCCTTGTAAAAGGATATAATGAAAACGTCTGGTACACAACAGGACCCGATTCCTTCCTCGAGTGAATGAATAAAGTACACAGAAGTGAATCGGTACACAACAGGATCCAATTCCTTCTTTGGGCGAATGAATAAAATCTACAGAGGTGAAGTTACAGGAGGAGGAATTACATATACTTTACAGAGTGACCCTCAAAAAAAAAAAAAAAAAAATATGTACCCATTCTTCCAGCGAGAGGAGGAGAAGGAGGGAGGAGGGGGACATCTGGAACGGAAAGCTACGCTCTTAGTGACGTCAAAGACTTCGTGTGGAAGACTGGAAACATTTTTCCCGGGCCTCTTTTGCACGACGAAGTCAGAACGGAGAGAGGTCATCATTAGTCAGTCTGAACCAGATACATATTTAAGTCGTACCATTGTGTGTGTGTGTGTGTGTGTGTGTGTGTGTGTGTGTGTGTGTGTGTCTAAAACCTTCCCCTGGATTTTACTATCTCAGAATGGAGTCGTAATCACAGAAAACAAAATGCGAACAAACCCACCCCCCATCTCCTCCTCCTCCTCCCGACGTCTCCCTCTCCCATTTTCTTTTTCTTTTCCTCCCCAAGAAATCTGAAGGAACTAAAAGCGACTCTTCTTCGCCTCTCCACGCTCGTGGGAGCGACAGCCCATGCCAGGCGAGTATCGACACAGTTACAGGAGCACTGGAAAGCCTGGAAGACCGGCCATACTGTGTTGCCACACACCCACACACACACACACACACACACACACACTTACACATATAGCAATCACTGCAGGGAGGAGGGTGTGTTGGCATGGGGGGAAGGGGTGACAGGATACTGGCAGCAATATTTAGGTGAGAGCTCGACCAAAATGTACTTCATACCAGACCACAATCTGGCGCACTCTTAGTTTACTAAGCAGAGACAAGACAGTGTGACCTAAACCAACAACAAAGGAAAACGAAGTCTCTACACTTCTATATCTATCGTCAGAACAGAGTATCTACTCCGTCTCTACGTCTATACACGACACACTGTCTCTATCTCTATATATATATGTAGCCTCTCTCTCTCTATCTATATGACTACCACGACAAGGACCTGCGTCTCAGCTTCGTCAAACCCACATGAGAGGGAAAAAGCACAGCGGGATGTCTTCGCAAGGTCTATATCTCCTGCGAGAGCGGAGTACTCGAGATCCTTTCGTTTGACACCAAACATTCCACCTCAGAAACGTTTGTTTCCGCGAGCAGATGGAATTCCCATGTTCCCGTAGGAGAGGGTTAAGAAGATCCCCCCCCCCTGGACACACTTACTTAAAAGGAGAAAACGGATTCTGTCGGTGGAGGGAAACTGAGTCGGGAAAGGTTTCCTCTTGCGGTGCAACAAGAAACGCTCATTGTATAAAAGATTTTATTTCATTTTCATTTCCAGACTTTTAAACGAGAGAGAAAAAAAAGTATTGTATCATCACATTTCCCCAGTCACTGCTGTTGGCGTTGCCTCGTATCACAGTCACCTGGACAGTGTCTCGTATCACAGTCACCTGGACAGTGTCTCGTATCACAGTCACCTGGACAGTGCCTCGTATCACAGTCACCTGGACAGTGTCTCGTATCACAGTCACCTGGACAGTGCCTCGTATCACAGTCACCTGGACAGTGCCTCGTATCACAGTCACCTGGACAGTGTCTCGTATCACAAGTCTCCTGGACAGTGTCTCGAATCATAGTCACCTGGACAGTACCTTGTACTCACAATCAAAGGAACAGTGCCATCTATAATGGCCACCTGGAAAGCAGTGCCTTGTACCACAGAATTAGCATAACATTTCGATATACGAAACACAAGTTAACGATAAATCACGTTTTCTATTCGTGTCACTTAATCTTCCAGACACAATTAAAGAAATATATGAAGACTATGATGAAAGTGAACATATCTATTGACTTTCCTCCAGTCCACAAACAGTTCGTGGAAGCGACAACCTTACGTCCCCCAGAGTCAAACGACAAAAGACAAAGAGGTACATTTTCGAACACACACACACACACACACACACACACACACACACACACAAAACAGATATCCTTTTGTCTGTGAGCCAGCGGTAAACATCACTGATCCGCCTCTATTGTTTGGGGAGATCAGTGTCAAACACAGTCACTGCACCTCGCACTGCATCACTGCATTTTCAATTCCATTAGGGAAGCAGAGACTGCAGTGCAAATAAAGAATGAATATATCTTTCTGATGAATCGTTCAATTCTATTTATTTTTTTTTCCCCTCTCCCAGAAATAGGAAGCGTAGTCCCATTGGGAGTGAAATCATTTGAAGCTTTAGAAGTTATTAGTCATAATGACTTGCTCATGGGAAGGGAATATCACGACTAAAATACAGTTTGAAAAAAAACATTAAATCTGAGCCACACTATACGCTAAATTTTCGGGGCCTCCTCTCTAACCCCGGGGCTCGGTGTCAGGTCGAACTCAGCTCGGATGGACCATGTCCACCGTGTATAAATAATATTCAAATCAATGCCAATTCACATCTTTTCTTTATAATCAACGTATATATATATATATATATATATATATATGTGTGCTCTGTGTATCCAAAAGAGAATCATGGGGTTCATTTCATACAAAAATACTTACGATGACTTCAAAGCGTCATCCATCTGAAAAAAAATACATTTCCAGTGTGGCAATAATATCACTGCTTACTATACTTCGATGCACTTCGGGAGGAAATGCCTTTTAACCTCATATTCAGTATTAACGCTACAGAGTATTGGTCCCAAGTGCCTGCCACCCACCCACGGGTCTCGCTCACACGTGACATTTTACGAGATCTCGACAGCACTAGACCAGCAGTCAAATCTCCCCGACATAAGATGATCATCGATCACGTTAAAAAAAAAAAATATCTTCTTGTGACAGCCAAGTCTTGTTATCTGTCACATTAGACGAGGTAACGCGTAGGTGAGGGTCTGTGCGTGTCGGTGTAACATGCCGTAACCTGGATCGACTTCTTTCGTCAATTTCATACAACGAAGCGGTACAGTTTTGTTTGTAATACATGACGTGTCGTCGGGCAATCTACCTCATCAATATTACAGCCAGTGTGTGTCTTCCTGCCGTTCCCTTCCTGAAATATGAAGGTCCCCAAGATTATTACGATTCGTTATCACCTGGCTATAAGGGGAGAAAGACGACGACCCACGTATCTCCTCCTCCGTGTCGTAAAAAGTTACTGAAGAGGGGCTTTGAGCGAGAGAGAGAGAGAGAGAGAGAGAGAGAGAGAGAGAGAGAGAGAGAGAGAGAGAGAGAGAGAGAGAGAGAGAGAGAGAGAGAGAGAGCATGGAAATTCTTCCCCTACTTTATAATCACAGACGAAAACCCTTATTTACCCTCCTCCTTCGAAGTCACCATCGCTTAGCGTTCATACTGCTGGGAGGCCTCCAGCTGTGCTCTTACCGTAAAGCAGCAGGGGTTACCTAGGCCGGAGTGGAGTTCTGAATCCATTCTTCTATATCCTCCATATACAGGGTTAGCTTTATCTTCCTCTCATGTCTCTCGCATCGAGAGCAAGGCACTTCGGGCAGTGAAACCCTACGTCCTTTTTTTTTTTTTCCTTATCTTCCTCTGCCTTCATCTCTGTCTGCAATTATTGCTAAGCTGTTGTTCACAAACTCAAAACACACATCTGCATCAAAAAAAAAAAAAGACAAAGTGATGATTTGCCCCCCTTTTTTCCCCGGTCTACATATGAATTCATCGAGTCGCTGAACAAAAACCAAATTCGACAACTTCTCCATCTCAAACTTTTCCCTCCCGTCTTCCGATTTTATTAATCTACAATTCATTCCCCGCGACTGAAGAAGACGTGGCTCTTTTCCGTCACCGTCGTTCTCCCTCAACTAAAGACACAATCTGTATCCAAGTCTTTTCTCCAGAGGAAACCGACGTCCCTCTCCTGTGTTTACCTCATGCCAACGTCTGCTGTGTTGTCTCCCAGCTACAAGTATGCACGGCGGATGGACCCGATGTCGTATATATATATATATACATATATATATCCTCTCTGTCTTAAAAAGAAGCGTACCTCCAACCTAAAACCCTGATATTTTCTTAACATTTTCTTTTTTTTCTTTTTTTCTCTTAAAACCCAAACTTTTCCATCTTGGAAGCGTGCCTTAGCGAATCTCATCCTTAGCAAAGTGGACGACAGTCCTATCCCTCCCATCGCTCTCATTTCTGCCACCTCCAAACTTTAGGAAACTCTCCTCCAACTCTCGCTTTCACCAACGCTTAGAATCTTTCTTTCGCATCAGTCCAGTTCTCTCGCCATGAAAAGTTCTATTGATGATAATCTCGCCTGTATAACTCATCTATGGTTCTCTTCTCCCTCAAGGACGTGGGAGACTCTCCGTCCTTGGCCCTCAACATCTCCCAAAAAAACATTTGAAAGGGTTTTGGCAAAAGTCCTCTCTCTCTCTCTCTCTCTCTCTCTCTCTCTCTCTCTCTCTCTCTCTCTCTCTCTCTCTCAACTTCTACCTCCTCTCTAAACGCTTCACTGCGACAGCAATCCAATGGAATAGTTTCTCCCCCCCTTAACAACAGTGGTGTCCATCAGGGCTCTATACTAAGACCTGCTCACTTCTTTCTCTTTTTTTTCCACCCCTCTTCATCATCTCTCTACATTAATAGCGACTCCAATCTACATACTTCGAACCCACATTCATTCCGCTCCTCACTCCCCAGCGCCCCACTCTGTTCCCTCCCCTTAATCCAGATCCGTGCAACATCTCGGTATGAGAAAGTCTCATAATCTGATGAAACTCATCCACCGAAGAACTCCTAATTCTTCCTATCTCTTTTTTTCCTCCTGTGTTCTAAAAATTTCCGCCCGCTTCCCAAATTTCTTTTTTTTTCCACGTCAAAAAAACACAACAGTTCAACTTTGCAATAACATAAACATGTTTTTCGGGCCTAACCATGTCCTCCACTCTATCCTGGGACACCCCCTCCCTCCCCCCCTCCACACACACACACACACACACACACACAATGAATATAACAAAACCTGCTTCCCAAAAGCTAGGATGACTACATAGGAACCATAACTTTTTTTCCTCCCTTTGTGAGCAGCAGTTCCATATCTGCTGCTGGTGGGATTTTCTTTTTATAGTCGCTCCGGTAATGGAGTACTACCGCTCGCATATCCTCCATCATCTCCTCCTTAACCTGAGCGGAACAGAAGGCTTTCCACCTTACTAACTCCCCCCCCCCCCCGCCCCACCTATATCACCTTTTTCAACTATCTCTTTTCGTTCGTCGTAAAGTTGATGCTCCTCTCTCTCTCTCTCTCTCTCTCTCTCTCTCTCTCTCTCTCTCTCTCTCTCTCTCTCTCTCTCTCTCTCTCTCCCTCTATACAGCAAAGTTGTGTGTGCATATATATATATATATATATATATATATATATATATATATATATATATATATATATATATATATATATATGACACAGGCTACCATTTCTTCCTTAAACGATTATTCGTCTGTTTATGGCATCACCTCGTTGAGGCAGTAAAGGCCAGCATACACACACACACACACACACACACACACACATATATATATATATATATATATATATATATATATATATATATATATATATGAAAAGACACAATGCCATATCGTCCAATAACCTCGCGGTGTAATATCATGGAGCGTATTCCTGGAATTTCGTCCTATACCATTCATATAGAACCTCATAACTCACAACGTTGACACGCCCTCTTTAAGGCAAGAGGGTAGACTTGCCGAGCAGCGGGAGGTGGCTTAAAGAACACTCGTCGCTCAGGTCGACTTCCCCGTCGGCAATCAGAATGTCTGGATTAAAAAAAGAACGATTGAAATCAGAACAATTCTATCTCCCTAAATGACATCACGACAATTCTATCACCCTGAATGAAATCACAGACAATGCTATTTCCATGGAGCAAAAAAGTCAAGAAATACACACTGAATTTTAACACACTGAAAATCGTAGATGACCTAGTCTTCGAACTACGTTCTGAAACCATCCAATCTCTGGACGACCTGTTCAGAAGACAGTAGAACACCACTAAAAGAACACAGAGATGCCGTTACTGGAACAAGAAGAGATGGCAGAGACATCCAGACACTGTCCAACATGGCATTTGTCAACATTAGAGAGACTGTATTGTCCAACCAGATATGGAAATCTGGATCTCCCTCGTCCAACCCACGTTACAAGAGCCTTGGTCTGGTCGACGACACACTGCACTGGGTACACGAGCCTGCTGTGACCCGCGGCCTCAAATAACCTGAATGATCAAAAGTAAGCCACGTCGACCCACAATATCACAGAAAGTAACAGATGTCGACCCACAATATCACAAAGAGAGTTCCCCCCCCCCTCCCACAATATCACAAACAGATTTCGCCCCACAATATCAGAGACAGTAGCAGACGTCGCCCTACAATATGTCAGTCAAATATATTACAAGCCACACACACACACACACACACACACACACACACACACACACACACAGACACACACACACACACACAGACACACACACACACACACACACACACACACATACACACACACACACACACGATGTACAATCAGAAGGAATGAATCTCGGAGAACCAAAAAAAAAAAAAGATGTTCGTCAAATCTAATTCTTGAATGTGATCCGTTTCGATGGCTTAAAGCTACTGATGCAGATGGGGAACAATTTTTCACGTCTTCCTATCAAGCAACACACCATCTTTTTATCCTCCTCCTCCACCTCCTCCTGCTCTCCTCCTCCTCCACCTCCTGCTCCTCCTCCTCCTCCTGCCAGCAGTTCCATAAATCACTTCATCCTCGGTGGCAAAGATCATTCTTCCAGGGGTGTGACGCTCCTGCTTGCGGATCCGACTATTAATTTCTCCGGCACGAGAGAGAGCAGACGGCACGCGGGATCACAGTCACTTCAAAAGTCGGCAAGGGAAAAGGACGTTCGCGTCGCGTCGGCTTTGATACCGAACTCACCAATGTTGGAGGACGTGTGTGTGTGTGTGTGTGTGTGTGTGTGTGTGTGTGAGGGGGAGATGAGGGAGTGGTCGGTAAGCCTAGCAAGCCGCTCACTGCTGCACGCACAGCTGATGAACACCACAGCTGCTGCTGCTTCTGCTGCCCGCCGCTGCCTTAAATTCCTCTCCGTCCATATTAGCGAGCCTCCCTCCCTCTCCCTCCCTCAGACCACCACCACCACCACCACTACCTCTGCCACTACCAGCCACTTCCTGTTACACAGCTGATGGCTCTCCCTCTCCCTCTCTTCCCTCTCCCCCAACATTGGTGGTGGTGGTGCACCCCTCGACCCTGTCTGGTCTAGTCTACCAGCATCACCATCACCAGCGGGGAGCACCCAGCAACCCACCCCAGGCCAGCCAACCAGAAAGACACCCCCCACCCCCGCTCCTCTCGTCTATTCCCCCACCCTTCCTCCCCCCTTCACCATATCCCACCCTCCCTTCTCGTCCCCTACCCTACCCTTCCCAATGTCTCCCAACCCCCACCCTCCTCCCCATCCTTCCTCCCTCCCATTACCCACTTCTTTCCCTTCTCAGGCCCGCCCCTCCCAAACCTTCCCGGTTCCCTTTTTCTCTCTCTCTCCCGTCACTAACCCTCGCCACTACCGCCGCCAGAGCATCTCTCTCCCTCGACCTTTCCCTGCTGAGAGA
>NC_092282.1:4941486-5051486 GCF_036320965.1 Panulirus ornatus
CAGGATCTAAATCCTCTAGGAATGAGATCATCGTCGAACTCAACCCTCATTATCGAGTGGAGGTCACACCACTCCACAACAACCCTACATCACACAACTGCCGAAGGACATGAATATACAATAGCATATACTACGGCAGCGGTATGCTCCAGTGTTCAGGTAGTGGGACATTCCATGCAGCATCTTGAGGCCTCGCCCCTTGAGGAGGATGTAGCGCCGTGAACCAGACACTCCTCTGGCTGGAGGCTTGGCTGCTGATAGAGAATGGGGGGGTTTTGGAAACTCACTGCTGGGTAACAACGTATCATGTACCACTGGCGGAGGAGGAACAGAGCTATTGGTATATACAACGACGACTCAGGGAGAAGAGATGGACGAGAGTGCCACAAGGGCATGGCTTAAACACGAGAAATTATAATCCATGACGTACAAAACATACCTCTGGTTCCATCTCTGGGGAGGGAGAAAACGAAGAATCCTGGCAGACAATATGCAAATGGATAATACACAACTCCGTACTTCTGGTCTGGGATCAACCCTCCACCTCACCCTGGTTCCTTCAACGTCACTGGTACATGCCAGCCAGATTCAGTGTAAACATAAACGTGTCACATAACTCTGGCTTGCTGAGAGCCATCTGCAGCGCTACGTCTGCCCACCATACAGGGTGGAACGTGTTAACAAAACGGTGGATTCAAGACAGTGGAAGTTGTCGCTCAACATCCCCTATTGTATCCCTTATAGTTGATATGATAGTGAGAAGTGCCATCCAGTGTATCGATTATGACGAATTAAATCCCTTCATTGCAACGACTTAAACCCTTTGAGTAGGAGGACTTAACTCCTTGAGTAGGAAGACTTAATTCCTTAAGTACGATGACTCAGGTCATTGTACTTAAAGGGTTTAAAAGAGTTCAAACAGCAACACCTATGTATAAAAAGAAAGAGAACACACACACACACACACACACACACATATATATATATATATATATATATATATATATATATATATATATATATATATATATATATATATATATATATATCCGACCCGTAAAAGTTTACGACCGTCACAAAAGCTTTTTGTGTTTACTGTTGATAATCAGGCTGATGGACCACCCGTTGTAACTTAGATAAGCTGAAAGTTTGTCAAACTTGCTTCCCCTCCGCCGTCAAAGCTCAAGGGACAGGACATATAATAAGAGGCGAACTGTGGGTGGAAAAACAAAAGACAGACGGTGACCACGTCGTCTACAACACCGGCCTATGATCACACACACACATACCCCAGGTGAGAAGGAGGAGGAGGAGGAGGAGAAGAAGGAGGAGGAGGAGGAGGAGGAGGAACTCAAGTCTTTGTCCTGTCCTGTCCAGACATCACGACACATGCATCAGACAGTCATGAAAACAAAACACATACAGTCGTCTATAATTTTCCCGAAATATTCAAGCTTGTGTATCGTGCCCGAATAATTTAGTTAATATACTTGACCATTATATATATATATATATATATATATATATATATATATATATATATATATATATATATATACACTGCAACAGGTCACAGTGGCGCGTGTGATCTAGTATAGGCATGAAACCATGAAGAAAATGAAGCGATAAGTTCCTAAGTGCACTTTCGTGTTATAATCACATCGTCGGAGGAGACACAAGAATGAGAAAGAAAGACGTAGAGCAGTCACTTGATATACAAGGAAGAGATGTAAACTGGAGCCTGAGAACGTGATCACATTGCCCCAGCAGCTCACAAACACCCTCCCCTCCCACCACCAACCCCTGAACAATCGCAATCATTATTTCCCTGAGAATCAGGGGACATAAAAGCCCTCGTTAGAGAGAGACCAGAGGGCAACGCCATTAGAGAAACGAGGGTAATCAACAGCGGCGATTCACTCTGTACCCGCAGATTAGCCAGACGCTCAAACCGTACAAGAACAGCTCCCTGTCACCACACACACACCACACACACACACACACTACACCCGGCGATGATGGAAGCCCTCATCGCTACCACCCACGCTCGTCCATAGCTTCGCCTGTGAGCCATTAACTAGGTCGTAATCTCTTAGGATCCGCGGGGTAACTTGACAGATATAAGCCCACGACGCCACGACGTACAAAAGGGATGCGCGGCGCCTCCTCCACCTCGGGCCTGTCGTCTTCCCTTGGTGCCAGAAGGAGGGACCTCTTGTCTGAGGCTGTCGCTCATCTCACTGGTCTAACTAAGGTTGAGGACTCAGCGAAGACTTCTACGCATCGAAGCTTCTCTCTGTGCCCGCTGGGGGCGAGAAGACACCAGAGGGCTTCTTCACGCAGAAACTGCCTTTGGCAATACCCTCCAATGCCAAAATGGTTGTCACAGAAGTCTGGCGGGATGTCGCCCTCCCGAAACAAAAGTGGAGCAGGTAGTTTTAGCAACGTTTTACACTGCTGAGGCAGCGAGGTCTACGCGCCGGTTTTTCACGCCCTCGACGAGGACGAACGTTTTGTGGAATCCGGATTTGAAAAACGCTTCGGATCCGAGACGGAATCACAGGTCTTCATCGTCTTTTTTTTTTTTTTAATTTCATTTTGCTCTTCTTTCTTCCATCATGTGTTGTCTGCGCTTCTGGGGCTGTAACCTATTAGGAGAACCCCATGAGATGGGTCTACTGGCTTGCACTGAACCACGAAAAAGAGCTGCTATGGACTATGTGTGCCATCATGATAATACAACACAAATTTCCTTATTCAGTAATTACACAGGTTCCCTCCTACACCCTCCTCCCCCATGCGTTGCGTTCGAACGTAATCATATGAAGATGTTGGGAATATAACATAATGGAGAAATGTATCATAACGAAGTTGTTGACCCATCGTCTGATTCTTAAGCCAGGGTCGCACTGATTTCAAGAACACCCTTCACCCCTCAGACAACTTATTCCAATCCCCTTCAAAGAATAAGCTCCCGGCGATATGTAAATATGTGATCAACCCAAGGTGATCATTTTCGAGGAAGGGTTTGGGGAAGAAGAATTGACGCCAGAGAGAGAGGAGGAACTGTTTCTGCAGCTCCCGTTAAACATGGCAAAAAACTCTCTCTCTCTCTCTCTCTCTCTCTCTCTCTCTCTCTCTCTCTCTCTCTCTCTCTCTTAAAAAAAAAACACCAAATCGGAATCGATTCGCTAATACTAAAATCACACCCCTGAAATATCAAAACCATAAACCCATCCCCCACCCTCCCATCCAAAAAAAAAAACAAAACTTTCCCATATTTCAAACCTTAGTGATTACGGTATACTGCAATATTAAACCCAAGCATTCTGGCAGGAAGGGGGGGGGAGGACTGAAAAAAGAAAAAAGATAGAAAATGTTTTTCCATCAAGCAACGTAACCCATCGTAAGTAAGAGATTACGAGGCCACCTCATAGCCAAAGAAATAAGCTTATTAAGGACATTACCTCATACGAGGAGGGGGGGGGGGGAGCCCCCGGGAGACACGAGAGCTGAGAGATGGAAGGGAAAAAAGAAAAAAGAGAAAGAAAATGGGGAGAAATGAGGCGGGTGGTTTGGGTGAGGCAGAAATCCTAGGTGGTAAATACAGACTAGGAGGAATGAGGACGTACACATGCAGAGAGAGAGAGAGAGAGAGAGAGAGAGAGAGAGAGAGAGAGAGAGAGAGAGAGAGAGAGAGAGAGAGAGAGAGAGAGAGAGAGAGAGAGAGAGAGAGAGAGAGAGAGAGAGAGAGAGAGAGAGAGAGAGAGAGAGAAAGAACTGGCAACAAATTGAACGACAGGAAGAGGAGGTTTCTCCAGCCGCCTTTTACCGCGGGAGGAAAACATCTATCGGAGGAGATGCCAGAGAGCCTAGGGGGGGCGGGCTCTATAGAAAACGGGAGATAATACACACTGCCCGAGGGAAGATTTGATGCGCTGATGGAGGCAAGTGGAGGGGAAGGATATTAGGAGGCTTTGAGGGGGAGGGCTGGAGGTGAAATTAGGGGATATAGGAGTCGCGGAGGAGGAGGAGTAGGAGGAGGAGGAGGAGGAGGAGGAGGAGGGGTAGGTGGCGGTGGTGAAGGAGGCGACAGACGACCCTCAAAGGTGAGGAGAGATGTGAAGTAGGGCATAACGGAGTCACTATGGTGGAGGAAAAGGAGGAATATATATATATATATATATATATATATATATATATATATATATATATATATATATATATATATATATATACATATATATATATATATATATATATATATATATAGATAGATAGATAGAGATAGATGGATAGATAGTGAAGTATACGACGTCGGAACCTGGCTAAAACGGAGATGATGATCACACTAAGGTATCTAGGAGACGGCCTGTGAGGAACGTATGCTAAGTAAAGGGGGAACGAAACGACCGCGACGCCCGGAATACGACCCCGTCAAGGGCGCGACGCCACGACGCCGTAAAGAGATACGACGCCCACGTAAAACGGTGATGAAAAGATGGAAAAAAAAAAAAAGAGGAGGGAAGCATCGACGAGAGGGGGGTAGGGGATATTCATATGACTTAAGATACCCCGGGAAGGGAGAGAGAGAGAGAGAGAGAGAGAGAGAGAGAGAGAGAGAGAGAGTTGGAATGGCAGCGGTAGCCAGCGGAAGACGGCTAAGAGACGATGGTTAGGGTGGGCTGGTGGTGGTTAGTGCGGAAGACTGATTGGCTGCGAAACGACACACACACACACACACACACACACATCCTATGAAGATAAGTGTGTGTGTCCGAGAGCGAGGCGAGCAAACCTATTCGAGAGAGATAGAGAGAGAGCCAGTCTGGGACGGGATACGGAGTCAGAGGGACAGAGGAAATCGATGGGAAAGGCAGGTGGGAGAGAAGGATGGAGGGAGAGAGAGAGAGAGGGGTAAAAGAGAGAGAAAGAGAGAGAAAGAAAAAGAGAAAGAGAGATAGGAGAGAAAGAGAGAGCTAGGAGAGAAAGAAAGAGTGAGTGAGGGAGAGACAGAGATCAAATTGGAGATCAGAGGCCCAGAGGATCCACTGGTTATTGGCTACATTCACTTTTATGGTCGAGCGAGGCCAGCGCTAGGACTCACAAGCGCCTTTTCGTCTCCCGAGCCAGAGACTACCCGACCCAAAAGCTTCCTCACAGGAAAATAACAACGTATTTCTTTCAGCCACTACACACATGACATGGTCCACCATCGAGTCTGAGACTATAAATACAGATCCTCTATCATCTATAGACTATAGGTACGGATCCTCTATCATCTATAGACTATAGGTACAGATCCTCTATCATCTATAGACTATAGGTACGGATCCTCTATCATCTATAGACTATAGGTACGGATCCTCTATCATGTATAGACTATAGGTACAGATCCTCTATCATCTATAGACTATAGGTACAGATCCTCTATCATCTATAGACTATAGGTACAGATCCTCTATCATCTATAGACTATAGGTACGGATCCTCTATCATCTATAGACTATAGGTACGGATCTTATATCATCTATACACTGGTGGATGTAAATCGTATACATTCGGTCTTTGTCATGTAGAATTCCGTAAGGGATACATAGGATCCTACGGTCTTTGCCATGTAGGATTTCGCATGGGGATATATAGGATCCTACTCTCTTGATCAGCCATCGAGGAGGGTTCAAACTGAAATGGCGACACCAGAGGATAGCTCAGGGTAAAGATGACCCCCCCCCCCCCCCCCCCCCCCCCCCCCCCCCCCCGGATAGTCCACGTTCCATACGAGTCTTACATTACAGCTTTACAGCAATTCAAGGGTCGTCGTCTTCAGCTTCTCTGGTGGGAGGAGGTGAGGAAGGGAAAGGTGGGTGACGCACTGAACTTTAAATCAAACCAATGTTGGAGGACAGTCTCCCATAACATAACCAATGTTGGAGGACAGTCTGCCATAACATAACCAATGTTGGAGGACAGTCTGCCATAACATAACCAATGTTGGAGGACAGTCTGCCATAACATAACCAATGTTGGAGGACAGTCTGCCATAACATAACCAATGTTGGAGGACAGTCTGCCATAACATAACCAATGTTGGAGGACAGTCTGCCATAACATAACCAATGTTGGAGGACAATCTGCCATAACATAACCAATGTTGGAGGACAATCTGCCATAACATAACCAATGTTGGAGGACAATCTGCCATAACATAACCAATGTTGGAGGACAATCTGCCATAACATAACCAATGTTGGAGGACAATCTGCCATAACATAACCAATGTTGGAGGACAGTCTCCCATAACATAACCAATGTTGGAGGACAGTCTGCCATAACATAACCAATGTTGGAGGACAGTCTGCCATAACATAACCAATGTTGGAGGACAATCTGCCATAACATAACCAATGTTGGAGGACAGTCTGCCATAACATAACCAATGTTGGAGGACAGTCTGCCATAACATAACCAATGTTGGAGGACAATCTGCCATAACATAACCAATGTTGGAGGACAGTCTGCCATAACATAACCAATGTTGGAGGACAGTCTCCCATAACATAACCAATGTTGGAGGACAATCTGCCATAACATAACCAATGTTGGAGGACAATCTGCCATAACATAACCAATGTTGGAGGACAATCTGCCATAACATAACCAATGTTGGAGGACAGTCTGCCATAACATAACCAATGTTGGAGGACAGTCTCCCATAACATAACCAATGTTGGAGGACAGTCTGCCATAACATAACCAATGTTGGAGGACAGTCTGCCATAACATAACCAATGTTGGAGGACAGTCTGCCATAACATAACCAATGTTGGAGGACAGTCTCCCATAACATAACCAATGTTGGAGGACAATCTGCCATAACATAACCAATGTTGGAGGACAGTCTGCCATAACATAACCAATGTTGGAGGACAGTCTCCCATAACATAACCAATGTTGGAGGACAGTCTCCCATAACATAACCAATGTTGGAGGACAGTCTCCCATAACATAACCAATGTTGGAGGACAATCTGCCATAACATAACCAATGTTGGAGGACAGTCTCCCATAACATAACCAATGTTGGAGGACAGTCTGCCATAACATAACCAATGTTGGAGGACAGTCTCCCATAACATAACCAATGTTGGAGGACAATCTGCCATAACATAACCAATGTTGGAGGACAGTCTCCCATAACATAACCAATGTTGGAGGACAATCTGCCATAACATAACCAATGTTGGAGGACAGTCTCCCATAACATAACCAATGTTGGAGGACAATCTGCCATAACATAACCAATGTTGGAGGACAATCTGCCATAACATAACCAATGTTGGAGGACAGTCTCCCATAACATAACCAATGTTGGAGGACAGTCTCCCATAACATAACCAATGTTGGAGGACAGTCTCCCATAACATAACCAATGTTGGAGGACAGTCTCCCATAACATAACCAATGTTGGAGGACAGTCTGCCATAACATAACCAATGTTGGAGGACAATCTGCCATAACATAACCAATGTTGGAGGACAATCTGCCATAACATAACCAATGTTGGAGGACAGTCTGCCATAACATAACCAATGTTGGAGGACAGTCTCCCATAACATAACCAATGTTGGAGGACAATCTGCCATAACATAACCAATGTTGGAGGACAGTCTGCCATAACATAACCAATGTTGGAGGACAGTCTCCCATAACATAACCAATGTTGGAGGACAGTCTCCCATAACATAACCAATGTTGGAGGACAGTCTCCCATAACATAACCAATGTTGGAGGACAGTCTCCCATAACATAACCAATGTTGGAGGACAGTCTCCCATAACATAACCAATGTTGGAGGACAGTCTGCCATAACATAACCAATGTTGGAGGACAATCTGCCATAACATAACCAATGTTGGAGGACAGTCTGCCATAACATAACCAATGTTGGAGGACAGTCTGCCATAACATAACCAATGTTGGAGGACAGTCTGCCATAACATAACCAATGTTGGAGGACAGTCTGCCATAACATAACCAATGTTGGAGGACAATCTGCCATAACATAACCAATGTTGGAGGACAGTCTCCCATAACATAACCAATGTTGGAGGACGATTGTCATAGCATAATCAATGTTGGAGGACAGTCTGCCATAACATAACCAATGTTGGAGGACAGTCTCCCATAACATAACCAATGTTGGAGGACAATCTGCCATAACATAACCAATGTTGGAGGACAGTCTCCCATAACATAACCAATGTTGGAGGACAGTCTCCCATAACATAACCAATGTTGGAGGACAGTCTGCCATAACATAACCAATGTTGGAGGACAGTCTCCCATAACATAACCAATGTTGGAGGACAATCTGCCATAACATAACCAATGTTGGAGGACAGTCTGCCATAACATAACCAATGTTGGAGGACAGTCTGCCATAACATAACCAATGTTGGAGGACAGTCTGCCATAACATAACCAATGTTGGAGGACAATCTGCCATAACATAACCAATGTTGGAGGACAGTCTGCCATAACATAACCAATGTTGGAGGACAGTCTCCCATAACATAACCAATGTTGGAGGACAATCTGCCATAACATAACCAATGTTGGAGGACAATCTGCCATAACATAACCAATGTTGGAGGACAGTCTGCCATAACATAACCAATGTTGGAGGACAGTCTGCCATAACATAACCAATGTTGGAGGACAGTCTGCCATAACATAACCAATGTTGGAGGACAGTCTCCCATAACATAACCAATGTTGGAGGACAGTCTGCCATAACATAACCAATGTTGGAGGACAGTCTGCCATAACATAACCAATGTTGGAGGACAGTCTGCCATAACATAACCAATGTTGGAGGACAGTCTGCCATAACATAACCAATGTTGGAGGACAGTCTGCCATAACATAACCAATGTTGGAGGACAGTCTGCCATAACATAACCAATGTTGGAGGACAATCTGCCATAACATAACCAATGTTGGAGGACAGTCTCCCATAACATAACCAATGTTGGAGGACAGTCTCCCATAACATAACCAATGTTGGAGGACAGTCTCCCATAACATAACCAATGTTGGAGGACAGTCTCCCATAACATAACCAATGTTGGAGGACAGTCTGCCATAACATAACCAATGTTGGAGGACAGTCTCCCATAACATAACCAATGTTGGAGGACAGTCTGCCATAACATAACCAATGTTGGAGGACAATCTGCCATAACATAACCAATGTTGGAGGACAATCTGCCATAACATAACCAATGTTGGAGGACAGTCTGCCATAACATAACCAATGTTGGAGGACAGTCTCCCATAACATAACCAATGTTGGAGGACAGTCTGCCATAACATAACCAATGTTGGAGGACAGTCTGCCATAACATAACCAATGTTGGAGGACAATCTGCCATAACATAACCAATGTTGGAGGACAATCTGCCATAACATAACCAATGTTGGAGGACAGTCTGCCATAACATAACCAATGTTGGAGGACAGTCTCCCATAACATAACCAATGTTGGAGGACAGTCTGCCATAACATAACCAATGTTGGAGGACAGTCTGCCATAACATAACCAATGTTGGAGGACAGTCTGCCATAACATAACCAATGTTGGAGGACAGTCTGCCATAACATAACCAATGTTGGAGGACAATCTGCCATAACATAACCAATGTTGGAGGACAATCTGCCATAACATAACCAATGTTGGAGGACAGTCTCCCATAACATAACCAATGTTGGAGGACAGTCTCCCATAACATAACCAATGTTGGAGGACAATCTGCCATAACATAACCAATGTTGGAGGACAGTCTGCCATAACATAACCAATGTTGGAGGACAGTCTGCCATAACATAACCAATGTTGGAGGACAATCTGCCATAACATAACCAATGTTGGAGGACAATCTGCCATAACATAACCAATGTTGGAGGACAATCTGCCATAACATAACCAATGTTGGAGGACAATCTCCCATAACATAACCAATGTTGGAGGACAATCTCCCATACCATAACCAATGTTGGAGGACAGTCTCCCATAACATAACCAATGTTGGAGGACAGTCTGCCATAACATAACCAATGTTGGAGGACAATCTCCCATAACATAACCAATGTTGGAGGACAGTCTCCCATAACATAACCAATGTTGGAGGACAGTCTGCCATAACATAACCAATGTTGGAGGACAGTCTGCCATAACATAACCAATGTTGGAGGACAATCTGCCATAACATAACCAATGTTGGAGGACAGTCTGCCATAACATAACCAATGTTGGAGGACAGTCTCCCATAACATAACCAATGTTGGAGGACAATCTGCCATAACATAACCAATGTTGGAGGACAGTCTGCCATAACATAACCAATCGATACATTGCTACAGTAAACGTGAAATCAGAACTCCGAACAGCACAACGCTGAACCTAACATATCCAATGGTGTAGAAGCCAATCAATGACATATATATATATGTCCCTAAGGACGTAAAAGAAACCAAAATATCTCTTCTTCCCCTTCCGTTCAATATTTCTCAAAGACACAAAGTGAAACATAAAGTTTTTAAAAATGCCCCGTGTATCAGAATTATTATAATAAGTGTCGTTTAGAGTAATAATAATAATGATGATAATAATAATAATAATAATAATAATAATAATAATAATAATAACAACAATAATAACGTTGGAGCATTCTAAAAAGGCCTTACACCCACCCTCTCTCACAGCCACACTTGGCTCAGCCTATTTGAGCCTCACACACACACACACACACACACACACACACACACACACACACCACAGCTGTTCAGAACAAACGCCAACACATTACAGCTGTTTAACCCTTCATGAACTCAACATAAACGCCAGCAGTGAGCACCCCCCACACTTCTGGTGGCTTCACAAATTAAAGAGTTTTTCAGGAAAACCATAAAAGAAACCCCTGGTTGGTTTCTAAAGAGACGGGAAGTCATTAGAAACCTATTTAGAAAACCACATCGGATATAGTCCGGCGACTGAAAACAGCTGGGTTCAGGTGTGTCATATGACAGCGTTCACTGGGCTATGATGGCCACCATCCCAGTGTCATATGACAATGTCCAGAGCCCAATAGGCTGGGCTGTTTCGCATTTTCACGCGAATTACGTGGCTGACGATCGTGTCACTGCGAGTCACACACTCGTAAAAGGAAATTATGACAGGTGCTCAACTCCTCCTTCGCTACCCTCTCTCTCTCTCTCTCTCTCTCTCTCTCTCTCTCTCTCTCTCTCTCTCTCTCTCTCTCTCTCTCTCTCTCTCCCTCTCTCTCTTTACAAGAGCTGTAAAAAGAACCCAGCCAAACGACCCTGTCTTATACACTTCAGAATGGGGGAGACAAGAGACGTAATACCTCCAACGTAAAAGGCATCATCAAATATCCTCATGACTTCTACCAACCAACCAGCCTCTCCCCACCTTAACACCCCCACCAACCCAGCCACACCCTCCCCACTCCCCTGCACGTACCGACATCTATGAAAAAAAAATCTAATTGACCTAATCTGAGGGGGGGGGGGGGTGTTGTTGTTGCCCTCCACCTCGCCTGAATCACCGGAAGTAATTAAAAATCATTGGGTTGTATGGCGATTTTTAGAATCGTGTCTGGACACATGAATTAACACAGGTACAGAAGAGGCGGGGCTTCCAAAGGTGTGTAACTCCCCCTAATACATTACGAACAGGTAATTATACACACACACACACACACACACACACACACACACACACACACACACACACACACACATGTATTCAACTATGTACACTAATGCCCCTCCATTACTTGAAGTGCTTTCACACTCATCACTCCCAGCTGACTGACCCTGTGTCCACCACAGACTCAAAGAAACGCCACCACCACCACACTCTTCTGTGTACCACAACAATCCTACTCTGTGCACCACCACACTCCTCCTCTGTGTACCACCACAGTCCTCTGTGTACCACCATAGCCCTCTTCTGTGTATATATATATACACATACACTCCTACCTTCCACGTCTCGTCTGTGAGAATCCTCACGCAATACAGCTATCACTCAACACCATCTCATATACAAGAGAACATGGCAATGGATCCTTAGTCTTCGAGGAGACATTAGCATCCATCAAACGGTGTTGAAATCAACGTATATATCTCTTAAGACAAAAATCGAGAATAACAGATAAAAAAAATACGGGGAAATGCTCCAGTCCTGACATATTTGGAGGTACTTCTCTGAGTGCGCGGGTGTATAACCTGCCAATGGGATAGACTTTCACCCGACAAGGAATAGCACTTAAAGCGAATCAAAGATTACAAGCGGGATCTGAACGTTTGCCAGATATGCATAAATCCTCTCGCGACGGGTGGTGCACATAACGGGCCTAAGACACAGTTGTATCAGTCACCCCTCGGACTGTATACAGTCTCTCCAACTGTGTGAGAACTGCGTATATGACTGTTCATTCATGGGAATTCAGTTACTCCCACCAACTCACAGTGAAAAACCTCGCTCATTCATGAATGGTTCCTAATGAGGCTCCCAATTGGTGTGAATCTGTTGCCACGTAAGAGAGTGTGTGTGCTGCCCCATTAAGAAGAAATAATAGTCAGGGATATCCAGTCCAACTGAATGGAAAATGAAATATTAAGAGTCTCCTGTTTCGAGAACAGTTCTAAGCTATTGGGACGCTGAGGAGGTGGGTGGTTGGGGAAAGAGCACGTTAGCACAGGGTCCTGAGGGCCCATCATGACGAGGCCATCTGTGAGGCGCCAGCAAACGAGGGAGGAGGAGGAGGAGGAGGAGGGAGGAGGAGGAGGAGGTAGACCAGCTGTGGAAGAGCCTGGGCACACCATCCTGCAGCCACATTCAGGCTCTTCACTCAGCTGTTTACTGGTTAATCAGCTGATGCCGCCTGAGACGGGTAAACTGTAGTCGCTGTCTGCCTCCGTCTCGTGAACATTAAAAGGCAGGAACGTCCCTTCCACAGTGGAGACGGCTGGCCCTACACACACACACACACACACACGTTACCGATCGATAGCCAGTATGTTAGGGGCTCCACTAAGAGCATATCTGCAGGAGACAGATACAAACACACACACACACACAGACACACACACACGGTATGATGTAGACTAGAGGTTTGCGCAGCGACCCAAACAGCTCACGGATCTATGTTCCAATCTAGGCATGACAGGCGGCTCAAAGGCAACCCCCACCTATTCACCTTCCACTTTGGGGTTAGTCATCTAATAAACACCTTGCGTAAGTTGGGATATATATATTACGTTAGTCTTTTCCTCTGTGAGCGAGAGCTTGGAATAGGAACACCGTCCCACTGCTTGCTTGCGCGCATGCAATAACTCCACTTCTCGTGAAACAAAAGCAGATCTATATCCTGTTATCAATTACGTGTTAAGGGGCACTCCATCCGGGAGAGTGACAGCTGAAAAAAAGAAATCACACGATGCGCACATCGAGAGAATCTGTTTAGGGGGGATGGAGAGTGTGAAGCGTTTCCCTAGAGACTTGGACCATAGTGTGTGTTCCCACCAGAGAGGTGGACAAACACAAAAAGCCCAGTAGAGAACGCGAGAGGAGGAATGGTTTGCAGTTCAAACCAGGATGTACATACATACGGATGCGGTGTTCACCAAGTGAAGAGAACAGTATATGAAACATGGACTGTTGTTATAAGCACATGATGCCGAGTTCAAGGACGAAACATCAGAATAATAGGATACTACAAAAACATCTTTTTTATTCTCCCTAAGGTTTAATGATGCTCTCTCACTCCAACTCTCTTCTGACCTCTTTTTCTCCTCTTGCGCCTCTTTCTTGACCTCCTGCCACTTTCTTTCATACATCTCCCAGTCATATGCACTACTTCCTGCAAAAAAAATCGTCCAAACGGGTGCAAGTTGTAAGACCGCTGTGGGAAACGTGTGTAGTGGAAAGTGGATGTTCAGAAGAGTGGTGGATTTTGAGAGGAGTAACCTCGAGTGTGAGTTACGGCTCAAGGCTGTGTGAGGCGGAGGGAGACTTCAGGGAAATATGTCGACTATCTTGTGACTGTGTGAGGTAAAGATGGAGGAACGGATGGTGAAATACGCCACCACGTCAGATGGAGTGTGAGTGGCTGCACCTCTGCGTGTGTGTGTGTGTGTGTGTGTGTGTGTGTGTGTGTGTGTGTGTGTGTGGGGGGAAGTTATGGAAAGTGAGAATATGACTTTGTGAATAAAGTCTCGAGACATTTGGGAGGTTTCGTCTTGATGTATGGGAGGTAAACATGGGGCGCTGGCTGGTGTAAGGGAACGAGAGGCAGAAGATAAGTATATTGGGCGGGAAATGTGCACAGTGTGAGAGCTGGTGATGTGTGAGGGAGATATGGAACAGAGGAAGGGAGAGGTGGAGGAGATGAAGGATGGAACACTTGAGATGACACAGACGCATGAAGATGGGACATGTAGGGAGGAGGAGGAGTAGAGAGAGAGAGAGAGAGAGAGAGAGAGAGAGAGAGAGAGAGAGAGAGAGAGAGAGAGAGAGAGAGAGAGAGAATGTACCAAAAGACAGGGGGGTCTCGGAGGGTGAGAGGTGAGTGGGAGAGTGAGAGCTGGGGGGGGAGAGAGAGAGAGAGTAGGTGGGTGAGAGTGGTGACATACTATGTGTAGTTGATTTTACTATTTCCGCCAGGCTGGACATCGGGGAAACAAAGTATTGGATATAGAAAAATAAACTAAAGAAAATTTGTGTAGCCTCATGAACAAGAGTGAATGGCGAGACCACAGCCCTGGGAGGAGAGGGAGGGGACGACCCTGGGGCTGCAAGCGGGGGAAAGGTCCAACACACACACACACACACACACACACACACACTGTACATCTTGGTCTCCCTCTGGTCAACACTCGATATTAATCCTGTACTGCTGGGACGTCATACAGGGAAAAAACATTATCACTGACCAACCACTGTAAGGCTGTTAACAACCCCATTCGGAATTACCAAATTAAAAGGGTACCTGATCTCTCCAAGCTGCAGCGACGACTTGGAACCACCAGTGTCTCTTAGTCCCCTCTCAGCTTAAGGGGATAGAGACAAGGACAATAAGAAAGGTGGGGATATAAATGGGATATGTGTCGGGATACAAGTATCTCAGGCCAATACAATACGAGGGATTCCTCTGGCTGGGATGTGGTGTGTCAGCGAACGCCTCAAGGTATCAAAAAATCACAGCAAAGTCCCTCTTGCGCGTCCCCTTACAAGAGAACCCTAAGATTCCAGCGTGGTACCAGGAGCACACAAAAGAGGAGGAAGAAGAGGTCAAGTTCCTATTGAGGAAGAGGCTTCGGGTGGCCAGTATATATACCGACGGAAGAGGCCCTTGGTGGCCAGTGAGACTCACGGAAGAGACTCTGAAGTGACCAGCAAACAGAGAGAGCCAAGTACTGCCATCACACACAGACACAGTACCATAACCGGAGCACATGGCCTCCCCCATCTTGGCGTTGACGTTCGACGGAATCCACAACAGCCACACGATGATGGTCATGATCAAACGGCAGATTATGTGTGACAACCTCGTCCCAATCTTCCCCTTCCAAGATAACAGATTCCTCCTTCTTTTCCAAGTGATCTGACACAAGGGAGAGTACAAAGTCTTTAGAAAGACCAACCTATACAACAACACCTTCCTTACCACTCCACTCCAGTGGCTGGCTCTGCCTTGCCTCTGGAGTGAACATTATGCACATCATTCAAAGCTAAAACACAGCGTTGCCTCCATTCCGATAATGTTGAAGCCTGCATATGCTACACATGAAAATATTTACGTACAGTAAAAAAAATACGTCAGTTTTCGAATTTATAATTTCTATCGCAATGTACCTACAGGTTGTTTGCATTTATATATATATATATATATATATATTATATATATATATATATTATATATATATATATATATATATATATATATATATATATATATATTTTAGATAATATGTCAAAGTTTTCCTATAATGAATCACAACTAGTTTAACTTCAAATTTGCTGTTTTAATGATAGTTTTATTTTCATATTTCAAATGTATAATGACTTATGAATGTATTACATTTTATACTCAGCCTGTACGCAAGGTAAGGACTTAGGTACATATAAGCATCTTAAGATAAGATAGCTAACCTTTCGATTCACTACAGGAATAAAGGAGTCTATAGCATAATCTATTGATTGTGAACCATCAAATAACACGTATCAATGAAACTCCAGCTTCGTCGGTTCGGAACAATGTGAATCAAACGAACAAAATTATCTTTTAGACATTATTGTAATTCATTCTAACAAACCGAACTCAAATATGTTCATGCGTGACGCTGTCATTCCTGTAATTACTACAATAACATGACTTATATAAAGTGCTACGTTATATGTTATCCAAACGTGATGTCCATTCAATCATGAACGAAATTTGTTTAGTCGAACCAAGGAAACAGTTTCGTAAACATGTGAATCCCACTTTTGCATATGTCATCAATTTCCAACACTCATCTAAATAATCACAACTCACTTTTACACGTAAATTCTTTACAACTGAGCACCTATGAGGAAATGAAGTAAAAAGAAATTAAATACGATACACGACTTAAAACCGCTGAGCAAAACTGAAGCTGTGAATCACTGAGCCAATGAACCTTTATGTCTAAACCATTGAACCACTGAACCTCTCTGTGGAGTATAAGTCCTCTGAAACGAACGAATCCTTGGCAAATCCCTATTGACGACCCACTCCAGCGAAACACTCGGGGTTGAAACCTTTCCAAAGGGGTGTTGATCCTCCACTTTATCATCAACATAGCGGCAAAAGAAGCTGATGATTGAGGTCATCCCTCCAGAGATGGGAGCATTTTTGTGTGGAATGACGACGCAAGAGCGAAAACACCAGTCTCAAGAGATGCCTGAGGTCACACACATAAGACTTTCGAATCTTGAGTGACACACGTGTACAGTTGTACAGGAAGGGGAGATGCACGCGGGGAGGATCTACAAGTGTACACTATACATGTGTACACTACAGGTCATCCATAGAGGATCGTAACGTTCTAATTTGATTCCATGGTGGCATTCGTAACAATATATATATATATATATATATATATATATATATATATATATATATATATATATATATATATATATATAATACACTGGCTTGTAACAAGACGCAAGACTGGGCTGTAACAAGACTCAAGACAATGGCTTGTAACAAGGATTAAGACACAGGCCTGTAACAAGGCTCTCAAGACACTGGCTTGTAACAAGGCTTAAGACACAGGCTTGTAACAACGACTTAAGACACAGGCTTGTAACAAGGCTTAAGACATAGGCTTGTAACAAGACTTAAGACAGGCCTGTAACAAGGCTTAAGACACTGGTTTGTAACAAGGCTCTCAAGTCACTGTCTTGTAACAAGGCTTAAGACACTGGCTTGTCAAGACACTGGCCTTCCTGGTCACCTTAGAATCAACAGAAACTTTTTTCCTAAATGTTTTCAGACGGGTGAGGGGTTCGAACCCTGGCTGTGTGAATGCTTCTTTCTCAATACCTCTGCTGACACAGCTGCTCCCACAGGATGGATTTTGGTGCTTTAAAGTGGACAGATCTTGGTGCTTTCGTTGGAAAGATTTTTACTGCTTTCACCGGACAGATCTCACTACTTTCAAAGAATACATCTTACTGCTTTCATTCGATATTTCTTGCTTCTTTCACTGGATAATCTTACTGCTTTCACTTGGATAGATCTTACTGCTTTCACTCGATAGATCTTACTGCTTTCACTTGATAGATCTTACTGCTTTCACTCGATAGATCTTACTGCTTTCACAGGACAGATCTCACTGCTTTTACAAGATAGATTTCACTGCTTTCACTGGACAGATCTCACTGCTTTCACTGGACAGATCTCACTGCTTTCACTGGACAGATCTCACTGCTTTCACTGGACAGATCTCACTGCTTTCACTGGATATATCCGTTTCCCTCCACGAGACAGATTTTAACCAGTTAGGAGCGCCATTTCTCTCAAAGGAAATACTTTTAAATGCATCTGTGAGATTATCTTCAATATCATTTTTTTGTGAACATGACGAGGATAGATGGCACTCATCCCGCCTAACAGCTGGTAAACACATATACACAGATGGGACTCTAGATGGGAACCCCACTAGTAATAAACTCCCTCCCTGTATGGTGCAAGTGGGTAATCACACACACACCTCTCTTTCTCCATTTATATATACCCTTTGCAGGAACAGCCCCAATTCCCAACCACTGTGAACATCATCAGCAATTAGCAGACGACTAATTAGCAAGACTTCTAATATCCCGGTCGTTCTTAAAAAAAAAAGAATATCCATTTAATCCCGACCCCTTCTACATAGCTCCACTGGTGCACACTGTATGTATTCATTCTGCCTGCTGACCACCCCTTTTTATATATATATATATATATATATATATATATATATATATATATATATATATATATACAGCTTCTCTGTATATTGCGTCTATTCATTCTAGTTATTATCTGCAACTGGGAATAGTTAGTTCAGTAAACCACTGATTATATCATTATTATTATCATTATCATTTATTGATATCATTCATCAGGGGGCAAATCACCTCTTGGTTAAGCCTTACAACTTACATCTTTGAACCATCACAACATGGCCATAAATACCGAATTACATTCGCAGTGATGAAATTACATTCGCAGTTTTTCATAACGCGCATTAAATGCCCACAAGGTCGACGATTTTGCAAATGAATCTTGAATTAAAAAAAAAAGAATATAAAATGCAATTACGAATTCTGATTCGTTCGCTCATTTTCTTCACTGTATAAACTGGATGTATAAAACGGGCGTGTCTTTCAAGACTGAGTGTGTGGCGTATCTTATGGTATATACTGCTGAGGTGAGGGGGAGGTGTGTGTCCGTGTGTGTCTGGAAATATGGTTGTCCAGACCCTGCCTTATGGAAAATCACCATCGTACGTACATACAAACTCTCTCTCTCTCTCTCTCTCTCTCTCTCTCTCTCTCTCTCTCTCTCTCTCTCTCTCTCTCTCTCTCAGTCTATCATTCGACGAAAACCCACCCAGCCCACCACCAACCAAGAAGGGTTTATATATTTATATATATATATATACACAATCACATGTTTACCAAATGGCGTCCTAGCTTCGTCTCTTCGATGTATATCAACTGACTGTTATATTCCCCTCTTGTGTCTCCCCTGATGATGTGATTATTACACGAAAGTGCACTTGGGAACTTTTCGTGTTTCATTTTCCCCGTGGACTCATAGGAATATATATATATATATATATATATATATATATATATATATATATATATATATATATATATATATATATGCCTTGCTTGTAGCCGCAGGGAAGGTTACAACTATAACAACAAGAAGCCGTCACTGCTACAAGAACAAAAGTCATGAGGGAAAAAAGAATGATATATAAAGTTAACCTTTAATTCATTTTTTTCCCCCAGGAAAATAAAGGTGACACACAAGGCCTGATTTCATTCTTTGGGAATTTCAGGATCGTCATATGAAACGTTTCATATTCCTCTATCTCGGGGTGGAAACTTTTTATTTTCCCCTGTTGACAACGGACGCGGAAGGTCTCCCGTTGAAACGGCCACAACAGTTGTAACTCTGAGGTGCAATATGACACGTAGGAATTAAAAGATAAGAATGAAACAGATTTAGCCATTAGTATAGAGGGAATAAAACTGCTTTAATAATTAGCAAAGATGGAAATAAAACGACATTAATAACCAGAAAGGTTGGAATATAACTACGTTAGCCATCAATAAAGATACAATAACACGGTTTATATGATCAGTAAGGACGGAATGAAACTGCTTCACAGTGCAAAACGAAATAATTACAGCTACATCACCTTAATCTGATGCAGAAATGTCATAAAATACGAACGATTTAAAAGAGAAAAACAAAAATTGAAATGTCAACACATGTTTTGCATCCCAGTCGTTCTACCATCATTTTTTTTTTTAAGTTGAAATGAGAGAGGAGGAGGAGTAGTTGTGGCTGTGAGGGTGTATGGGTGAGGGAGTCGCCTCCCTCATGAGACCTAATGGAAGACCTTCTCATATAATCCCTCATGTTATGAGGTGAGGTGAATCTATACCATCATATAAGATGACAAGTATAGTTCATACGGTACAGACAAATCATATATATATATTTTTCTTTTCTTTCAAACCATTCGCCATTTCCCGCATCAGCGAGGTAGCGTTAAGAACAGAGGACTGAGCCTCCGAGGGACTACCCTCACCCGGCCCAATTCTCTGTTCCTTCCCTTGGAAAATTAAAAAAAAAACGAGAGGGGAGGATTTCCAGCCCCCCGCTCCCTCCCCTTTTAGTCGCCTTCTACGACACGCAGGGAATACGTGGGAAGTATTCTTGCTCCCCTATCCCCAGGGATAATATATATATATATATATATATATATATATATATATATATATATATATATATATATACATAAACCCAAATGTATTTTCGTATTATATTTCAAACTCTTTTTACACACAGTGTAAGGTTTCTAGTTTAACCGACCCACTAAAATGTTCCCACCCCCAAAAGCTTTTTTTTTTCATTTTATATAAATCAACATTGTAAAACTGGCATTGCTGGGTCGTGGATAGAAAAAAAAATGTATTTGCCTAAATCGCAAGGAAAATGCGTAACTGAGTCACAGTCTGTGTACAAAAACCCATCCTATGAACAGGAATGCAAATGTGTATATATATATACATACATACATATATATATATATATATATATATATATATATATATATATATATATATATATATATATATATATATATATATAAAGTGCATCGAACCACTCAGGACGTGGCAGTGACGTGAATCTATGGAATAAGGCTTCGAAAACCTTGCATATGAACCAATGAACTCAAGCAACACACGAGTTCGGTCCCAGCCACCGGGACAGCAGGTATCCGAAACTACCGGTGAAGCAGCGTCGAAGATAAGGTCAACTGTGTCTCACTTTAAGAAAAGAAACTCACTCGATTTACGTCTGAGATAAGAGAGGGACAGGTACATCAATATGAGGGGGGGGGGGTCTTTGTGGTTAAATGACCTGTGACCTTTTACCCTCCAGAGCCAATATATAATATATAATATATATATATATATATATATATATATATATATATATATATATATATATATATATATATATATATATATATATATATTCCTAAGAGTCGACGGGGAAATGAAACACGATAAGTTCACAAGTGCACTTTCGTGTAATAATCACATCATCAGGGGAGACACAAGATAGAAATACAAGTTAAGAGACAGCGGGAGATCCGAAACTGGATCTGTGTTAGTGGGATGAATTGTAGACCCACCAACCACCACAGATTGTGATCACTGCCCTGAAAGTCCGTGTGTGGGGGGGTCTACTGACCTCGCGAACCTCAAAACCCCGAGAATGAGGTTAGTCTTCTGGACGCCTCCTTTTGAGACTCGAACCCCAACGTTTCTCGATCGACTACCGTGACCCCTCACCACCCCGCTATTCGTGGGACTCGAACCCAACAGCCAAAGATTCAGATCAGCGCACCGTAGGTCGTCCCCTTCCTTCTCTCTTTCCCCCCCATCCTCCTTTTCCTCCACACCACTTGAGAGATTCGAACCCAAAATCTCCAGGGACTGGTATGAGTGCAACCTCATGGCCTCTACCAGCTATAACATTTAAATTTTTAAACCTTATATATATATATATATATATATATATATATATATATATATATATATATAAGTTGGGCGCCAGTCACCGATCAAACAACACAACACACCTGCCCTACCGATTGCAAAATCTCGCAGCAGACGACATGCAGAACACCTATCGAGCAAAGTCGGCCATAAAAAAAAAGTAGAAAAATAAAAAAAAAGAAAGAAAAATAAAAAGGAACTGACTGTCCGAGCTGTGACAGGTCCGCCTCGCAAATAACTAGGTCGCGGGGTGCAAAACTTTGCGCTACTGCTCCTCCTCCTCCTCCTCCTCCTCCTCCCATCTGTGCTCGGCTGACTGAACTAGAACAGAGAATCGACTCACTCGAGGCGCTTCCTGGCATCAGCGCTTGGTAGAGCAAGCAAGCAAGCAAGCATATCTATCAATCCACATGACCCTGTGTCTCCTACTCTTAACCCTCTGGTTGTAACATTTTTTACCTTATCATTTTCCTCACCTCTTAACGTTGCAAGGGGTGTCCCACAGGGAGGGAGGGAGGGAGAAAAAAAGGGGAGAGGAGAAAAAAGAAAGGAGGCGGGGATTCAAAACGAGAAAAGATATCAGGTTCGAACATGGAAAAATACAAGGGTGTTTGCCTCCACCCTGCTCCGTGACCAACCATTGGAGAGAGACTTAAGAGTGGAAAAAGGAAGATTATATCATATATATATATATATATATATATATATATATATATATATATATATATATATATATATATATATTGCATGTCTTTTTATACATACAATCCCTTGGTATCAAAACTGAATCACTGATATTGTGTAATCAATACATAGGCTGGATTTAGCCCAGGCATTTTACAAGCCAGTCAGAGTACTAGGCTCCTCGCTCAACACTGACCCGTCTGTCATCTATGGCGACTCTGACCAATCACACACACACACACACACAGACAGACACACACACCCACACACACACACACACACACACACACACACACACAGAGCACCAAGCAGCAGCTGGGTTGCGGTGCTGCTCAGCACCACAAGACGGAGACACGAGTTGTTTGACGCAGATGATGATGGTGGTATGTTGGTGCCAGCCAGCCTCTTGCTCCTGCCTCTCTAGAAATGCTCTGATGTAACAGCTTTATTGGGGCCATCCCTGCACTTGTTAGGTCTGTGACTTCTAATTGCCTCTTTCCTCTCGACCCAGTCTGTCTCCTGAGCCGGGAGGTATGTTATGTCACACAAGTCATGACTTTAATACTTTCACAAATCCATGACATTTCTTTACCTTTCACTCACTACTCTCATTTTACCCGACTGGGTTAAAAGCACTTCAGTCGTCCCTCACATCCAGGAACAGTCTCGCCTCCAGGAAGCGTCGAGGTGAACTTTAACATCATCTCAAGAGTCGTGATCCATCTGGCTCACCGTGAGCCACTAGAGCGGCGGAGGTAATTTGCCTTCCTCGTAAGGAAACCTTTCAAACACCTTTGTTGTGGGACCTGATCTCATCAAGGGACCGAACCTTCACTCTATAAAACTGCTGGAGGGAGTAGGATCCCATTACCCATCGTCACTCATCAAGGGACCGAACCTTCACTCTATAAAACTGCTGGACGGAGTGGGATCCCATTACCCATCGTCACTCATCAAGGGACCGAACCTTCACTCTATGAAACTGCTGGACGGAGTAGGATCCCATTACCCATCGTCACTCATCAAGGGACCGAACCTTCACTCTATAAAACTGCTGGACGGAGTAGGATCCCATTACCCATCGTCACTCATCAAGGGACCGAACCTTCACTCTATGAAACTGCTGGACGGAGTGGGATCCCATTACCCATCATTACTACAAGGTTACGATCGTGTCTTTCTGGTCGTTCGTGGCGCCAAACTTCCCATGAGAGACGGTCAATAATAACACAACAAGAGTAACCCAACCTCCACCCACGGTGGTAATCATTGATCACTGGAGTCAACACAACACCACCTGGGTCACTATAACTTCTGCTGCTGCTTCTAAACAAGTTCAGAACTATTCCCGAATGTTGACCAACACCCCTGAATTATCACCAGCAAACACAAGGCATGGAAGATAAACAAAGACAAACAAATCCACTGATATGTCGCATAAACAAACGCAAATACCATCACTCCTGGCCCTGTACGTCACCGATGACCCACCCAATCATCTAACACAAAAAATTCCACTGTGGAGTAATGGGTCGTCTGGACCAGTGAGCAGTTTGAGGCATCCCACAAAACTGGCGGGCGGGTTCAGGCTGGAGGCCACAATATAAACAGTTCCACAGCCACAATAATTATCTTTCCATTTAGAAAATGAACATTACGGTAGTGTCTTCCAGAACCGACACACCACATGTTAACACCACACATGATCTGTTCGTCTGTTTGTGTGTGTGGCAAATTTTGAAGATTTGACTCCTGTGGTGTAGCGATTAGCGTTTCTGACCGTGACGCATTCACGGGCCCCGCCCAGGATTGAGCGCAAAGGTTTGAATCCTGGCTCCGGCAGTCGGTCCACAGTCAACCCAGCTGTTCATGCCCCCCCTAGGGGGTTGGCCGATACAATGGGTACCAGGCTGAGGCTAGTATATATATATATATATATATATATATATATATATATATATATATATATATATATATATATATATATATATATCGTCAATAGGATGGCCTTGATTACCACAAAATGCTCTCGAAGTCTTCGTCATACAGTGGGGACTTCGGTGAAAATTATCATATTCTGAATTCAAGCGTCTGTATATGTACGAATATTTGTTCACAAAAAAAAAGGAAACAAGACAAAATACGATTCTGTTAACTGAAGCCAAATAACATCTATCCTAGCCGAATGCAACGAAGCCTTTAGTTAATTTGGGTTATTTCTATTTATTTGACGTGATCCTAGGCGTAACCCATAACTGCTGACCAATAATAATAATAATAATAATATTAATAATAATAATAATAATAATAATAGTACACCAGTTCTATGTAATTCCAATATATACAGAATTTCGTTCAACAACGCCATTGGGTTTCAAGTCGCTAAGCCCACCCATAACTCGTTCCAGAACTCCTCATAATGCGTATCTACAACCATTATGTGATGCTGTGCTCCTTTTTTTTTTATGAGCAACACCCGGGCATTAAAAAACGTTGTAAGGACCAATTCGAGCAAGGTACTTGTGTCTGTCCTTCGTACTCCAGTCTGGGAGGGGTACGTCGCTTGTTTTTAAGTTTTTCAGTTCACCTGTCACTGCATAAGACTTGGATCCATCTCACGACATCTTCTTTAGGCATCACGGTTATACGAAGATATCAAATACATCGTATACTTGCTCCTTTTTCTCTCTGATTTCTAGCTTGATCAAAATCAACAAGATATGGGCCGACATATGAAAAGGGTTCACGCTAAGCTTACACCAACTGAATCTACCAGCTGCATCTGGGCTTACACCAGCTGTACAACTGAATCTATAACCTGCATCTGGGCTTACACCAGCTGTACAACTGAATTACCAGCTGCATCTGGGCTTACACCAGCTGAACAACTGTATCTATAGCCTGCATCTGGGCTTACACCAGCTGTACAACTGAATTACCAGCTGCATCTGGGCTTACACCAGCTGAACAACTGTATCTATAACCTGCATCTGGGCTTACACCAGCTGAACAACTGAATCTATAACCTGCATCTGGGCTTACACCAGCTGAACAACTGTATCTATAACCTGCATCTGGGCTTACGCCAGCTGAACAATTGTATCTATAACCTTCGTCTGGGCTTACACCAGCTGAACAACTGAATTACCAGCTGCATCTAGGCTTAAACCAGCCGAGTCTTAACATTTAACATCAAACAGTGCATGGTGGATTTCACCACCACCTCCTTTAATACCTTACTACAAGTACCTCACTATTTCTCTTCTAATGTCCACCTATTCACCACAATTCCAAGGTCCACGAGTACTTTACGGCTATATATCATTTTTTTCACTCTGCTAAGAGGGGTGTCTTTTCTATTTCCCTATCTTAATTCCTCTACTCCTGTTCTTACAAAAATACTGGTCTCATTTTCAACATCTTACGTTTTGGTATTTATTCATTAACTCATGTTGTGTCTTCACGTCATCTTAGAAAACAAAATAGTATGCGTAAACATTAAGATAAGTGGTGGCATTGCTTTATCTTTGCCCTGATAAATCACTCATCCCACTATCTCAGGAAGTTTACAACATCCAGTGATAAATTTTTTATCACGTTAATTACCCCATGCAATAACTTTTCCCATCGTTTTAAATGTATCTGAAACTCATAATATCTCTTCCTCAAATATTCTCTCAGTGCCTTTTGACGTTACACCCACCACTCGAGAATTTTAAATATTAATCTCAAATTTTCTTTGATTCAATGAAGTAAATATTCCCAAATTAGTCATCCTGATCCCTTAAACACTCTCTCAGAATCTATGAAATTCCACCCACGCCCTGGCCACGGGTCCGTCACAGATCAACGGTTTTTTTTTTTCACACCCGTCCGCCACTGTCTTAAAAACAGTGGCATCAGTACGAGCCGTTGTACCCACAGTTCTGGTGAAATTCCTCGAAGCATTGCTCTAACTTCGTCCATTAACCCACCTCTGTTGGGCCTCTTCCCCAGCACCTCGCCAGAGTAACGTGGCGGACGGGTTGGGGATAATTCGCTTCTCCCAGCCCTGGGCCGAGAGTGTGTGTAGCTGCTGGTCCGCCGGGGTTCTGGCCGAAATCAAGCTCCTCTCTTGCCTATAATCCACACAGGAGAGACAGACATACGAGTCAGCAGCCTGGATACAACTCGTGCGGAAATTCAATGACTGAAATTTCCAAATCGTTTACCATTTCGAGCGTATGCAAAGTAGGGGTCATGGGGCAAACAACAATATCGTAATTACTGTCGGCAACACAGCCTCCCTGAACACTCCCCAAGGGTCAACAGTACTTTGCAGGTTCAGGGTAAAATGTCATAAAAAAATCTCATGTCTCCATTTGCACGGGTTCCCCAGGGCAGGGGTTCAAAGCGAGTTACGAACACCGATCCTCAATGACTTGACACTGAAATTAATCAGTGTCTCACAGCAAATATATAATCTGAATGATTACTACACTTCCGTGAGTTGAAAAGATATATCAATCCTATCTGCCACTAACACAGCAAGATGCCGGACAACAATTATCCTAAACATTTCCCCAAACACAACAGCGATGATAGCAGTTTTGATACACTATGCTCCACATGTTAAAAGTTACTTACCTACGTAATGTGAGTATATTACCGCCTTGAAAGTAGCACCAACAGCACTTATTACTTATATATAGCTAATATCCACACAAAGTATCGAGCGTAAAGTGGCAATTAGTTGTCAGGGATGAGCAACGAGAATAGATCCAGAACCAGCGAGCACCGGCACACCCTTCCTCTCACACAGTCGCAGCAACACTGACTGCCTTGGAAATTTCGTTCCCCTTTGCGGCGTTCTCGCAGACGAAGTGGTGATCAGTTACTTGATTAAAGTAGCCATTTACTATGTCCCAATGGCAGTTACTGGTACCATCTAAATGATTAAAATACATAATTTAGACAACTGAGTGGCATTGTACGTAACTGCATGCTAGAGATATGAAAATTATAGTGTATCAAATCCTTTTCCCAACCAACTCCTTACCACAGAGCTGTTACTAACAGCATCTGTCATTTAATTAGTTCGTCTCGGAATACATGATGGTAGACACCATATCTAAGGTAGAGTTACTGAGTAAAACGAATCGTAACCATTAGTTCAAAACGTCAAATCCCAATGAATTTTTCCCCAGCCATGATACAGATTACGGACTTGATTTTGTTGAACTTAGAGTAAGGATTGCCATTACAACACGATAAGATCTCCTTTAAATATTCGCAATATTTTCTACTTGGCAACTGACAGTACATCCCACCTTTCCGCTTCGCTCACGTTCCCAATTTTCAAAATGTTCCAAGTTTTTATCAAAATGCATCGTAAAGACACTATTTTTTTTTCCCCCTTCTTTTTCTTCTAACGAAAATAATTGACGGGAAAAGGTTGAAAGGGGGTCTGTCTTCACTCTCTTCAACAGACGTAAACTGTTGCATTTGTGGAGAAAGCTAGAATTGGAATGCTGGTGTAATATATATATACACTATGTGGTCTAGGTGTAGTGTGAGTGTGTGCGAAGGGTGAGAGTGGTCGTTAGTGTGAACGATGATGATGGTTATATATTAAGTGTGGCGGGTATATGGTATGTGCAGTTAGGGGGATTGTCGTGGGTGGCTGTGTGGTGGATCATGGAGATGGTGAGGGGGAGGTGATGGTGGTGGTGATTAGGTTGGAGAGGGTAGGGTAGGGTGGTGGGTAAGATATGTGATGGTGGTGATGATGGTGACTATAATGTTAGGGTTGGGAGGGTGAGGAGGAGGGAGGAGGAGGGAGAGGCGATGGTGTGGGAGGGAAACAGCGGGAGTGAGGGTGTGGGACAGCTCTCGTGATATACTGAGGTCTGCTATGGAGTGAGGATAAAGCAAGACGAAGGAAGGACCACGCCTTTACGTACCCTACTAACGACAACGAACGGAGGACGGACGGAGTTCGCAACGACCATGTGACTCTATTTTCAATGTCTCAGCCTATCTTTAATCCTCCTTAATATAAGTTCATCCTCTCTTTTTAATCAACCCAGTTATATAACTGAGCACCGATAGCATACGACCTTACACGACATAATACAATGGATAATAACTGTCCATGATTAACTTCATCAAGAGGTCACTTTGAGTTTAAATGAATGACATCTGTTTGTTGTTCTACGAGCCCTAGGCGCTGTGATGTGCCATTTAATAACTCTACGAGATTTATATGGTATGATTTATTCCCCTCGTAAACCTATTTGATTAATCGTGATTACATGAAGAATCTAATAAGGATTTAATAACCTTGATCTTAGCTGCGATACTCTTCCCTACAATTAATGCAAGACTTATTAGGTTATTTCATTTTCTTCCTCCAGCGTATTT
The DNA here is from genome assembly GCF_036320965.1 of Panulirus ornatus. NCBI lineage: Eukaryota > Metazoa > Arthropoda > Malacostraca > Decapoda > Palinuridae > Panulirus > Panulirus ornatus. Next base: position 4,970,488 of record NC_092282.1, read on the forward strand.
CTGATGATCATCACCCTGGATATTGGCGTAATATTGTCCGTCAGTGATGGCTGGGATGTTATACAAGAGGGATGCCTTTCATCTGAGACAGTTAATACCCCAGGATGTAAATATCACCAGGTCAGACATCTTAACTTAATTCAAACCGAATTTTTAAACATCCTTCTTACTTTTCTTTTTTCTTTCTTTTTTTTTGTGATAATGACGTAATTCCACATTATCTGACTTGGGAATAATTTCTTTCCATTTTTTTTTTCTTCTGACTAAAGGTTTGAGGCGGTTTAGTGAGATTTATGAAGACTTTCACGGTGTATATTACGCCGAAGAATTTTCTTAATATGTGAAGTATTTTGGTGTTGCCATCCACTACCTCTCAATATTCATTAAGTAGAAGCACAACAATGTCAATTTAATTTTTTTTCCCCCATTTTCTTTGTACGCTTGTCTTGATTTTACGTGTTCCCTGCGTGTCGTAGAAGGCGACTAAAAGGGGAGGGAGCGGGGGGCTGGAAATCCTCCCCTCTCGTTTTTTTTTAATTTTCCAAAAGAAGGAACAGAGAATTGGGCCAGGTGAGGGTATTCCCTCAAAGGCCCAGTCCTCTGTTCTTAACGCTACCTCGCTAATGCGGGAAATGGCGAATAGTTTGAAAGAAAGAAAAGAATATATATATATATATATATATATATATATATATATATATATATATATATATATATATATGTTAGTCTGCATTTTCCCTCCCTCTCTTCTGAATTCTTTTCCCGTTAGGTTTATCTAAGGCATTTTTGTCACATTTTTTCTTACAAAAATGTTTTTTTCTTAAAGGAATTGGAATGCGACTTGTGCTAGAGGTAGTACAGAGCATGTAGTACTAGTGTATGTGCATGGTAGTAAAGACGTGCTGTTCATGGCTGTAAGGCTGTACAGTGCATGGTAATAAAGGTGTACAGTGCATGGTAATAAAGGTGTACAGTGCATGGTAATAAAGGTGTACAGTGCATGGTAATAAAGGTGTACAGTGCAGGGTAATAAAGATGTACAGTGCATGGTAATAAAGGTGTACAGTGCATGGTAATAAAGGTGCAAGGCTGACAATTTGCAAAGCGCATTGCAATAAAGTTGCAAGGTAATAAGTATATACAGTGCATGAATCATATGGACAATATTCACTCAAATTTACGAATATCGCAATGGAATGGAGTAACACAGCCATACATGCAGCCTCGTGATACGATAAGTAAGGACAGCAAAGTCGAACACATAAAGGCTCATCCTCGATTAAGTACGCGTTGGCAATACCATTTTTTTTTTTTTTTTTTAAGGGAGACGATACGAACTAGTTAGCCTGCGCAAGAGAAGGTACTGTGGGACAATAGACACTTATGCCCCACTCTACTGATCACGTGTGTGTGTGTGTGTGTGTGTGTGTGTGTGTGTGTGACAATGGAAGGCCTCACTAGAGAACAATACAGGATTCAACCGCTGCTTCCGTGCGTGGGAACCACACTTTTGAGACAATTAACCAACCCACGACGACGAGAAAGGTCAATAGATGCAGTAACAAGAAAGAAGAAGAAGAAGAAAAAGAAGAAGAAATAATTTATACCATCGAATATCGTGACATTAGCAAAGTCTAAAGACATGTAATGAGGTGTAGTGGCCTGTGTCCAAGATAATGTGGCCACCTGTGGACAGGAATAAGTGGCCATCTGTGTCCATGAAGGTGTGGCCACCTTTGTCCATGGTGTGGCCATCTGTGTCCATGGTGGTGTGGCCACCTTTGTCCATGGTGGTGTGGCCACCTTTGTCCATGGTGGTGTGGCCACTTGTGTCCAGGATGGTGTGGCCACCTGTGTCCAGGATGGTGTGGCCAGCAACACAACAACACCACCACAGCAGCAACACCCAGGTCTCAGGCAACTCAACAGGTGTCCAGTCACCCGACAAGCGAGATTACAATTTTTTTTTTCTCTCCCTTTCCAGTCGCGTAGGTCATGTCATTTTTGCTAGTCTATCTAGTACAGGGGGTGGGAGAGATGCACGGACAGATAGACTGATAGATAGATAGATAGATAGATAGATAGATAGAGATAGAGAGAGAGAGATAAGATAGATAATCTATGGATACGCGAATTACCTCGATGCGTGTGGATTCTCGTGAAAGGCGTTGTGTGTGTGTGTGTGTGTGTGTGTGTGTGTATGTGTGTGTGTGTGTGTGTGTGTGTGTGTGTCTGTGTGTGTGTGTTGAGTGGAGGGGGGTGGAGTGTAGTCTTGAATGGCAATGGCATCAATAAACTCAAAAATACGCTCGCGTATTGGAGGAATTCCGGTCCATTAGGTGGCTTGAGGAATGCAACACACAAATATGGCTAGGCTGGCTCTGAGGTCGTAATCGCCCAAGTCGTTACACATCTGTCGCGTTTTCCTGTAAAGGCCGTTGTACAGCGGCCGGGTATACATATATATTCTTCGTCTGTTTCTTGGCGCTACCTCGCTGCCGCGGGAAACAGCGATTAAATATCATAATGGTATAGCGAGGATAAACATGAGAGTCAAATCCTGGTTACATTTACGTCCAGCAGGTACCCACAGCTATCCTTCTCATGCTATACAGCATGGCCTGGGACGATACAGCATGACCTGGGACGATACATCGGACGATACAGCATGGCCTGAGACGATACAGCATGGCCTGGGACGATACACCACGGCCTGGGACGAAATACAGCATGGCCTGGGACGATACAACATAGCCTGAGACGATACAGCATGGCCTGGGACGATACAGCATGGCCTGAGACGATACAGCATGGCCTGGGACGATACAGCATGGCCTGGGACGATACAGCATGACCTGGCCAAGTGGAGTAAGACCAGACCATCGCAGCATAAACGTGCCAGATGCTGTGTGACCAACTCGGGTGATCATGACCTGATTGGTACACCAAGACTTGAACAGCTGCAGCCCCACTTTGCTTCAGCTGAATACACGAGACCTTTCAGCCACAGCTTAACCTGGCCAGTGCAGCATTACCCTGGCCCCGTGAACAGCATTACCTCGGTCAGTGGAGCGAGACTTATGAAGAAGACACTAATATCTTCATCAGCATAATAAGAACGGATCGTCCCGTGTCCATCACTGAACCACTTTGGATAGAAATGCCACTCCGTCATCTACTTAGAAAATGCAATTTGCCTTAAAATGAGGGAGTCTCTCTAAGACATACGTCCAGTACTTTAGACAAATAATAATGAGGTCGAATATGCTGGCTGGTCGGAGCGAAGCACAAACCTTGTCTCGCCTTTGTGTTGCGCCCATCTTGACCCAAATTATGGAGATCGTTATGCAAGCTGCTGCAGTCTCTCTGGTGCCCTTCAGTGATGGAGGACCTCCCTGCTGGGGGAGGAGGAACTTGGAGGATAGAAGAGCTGGGTTATTGGAGGACCTGGTTGTTGGAGGAACCGGCTGGCTAGCTGGTGGAGGATCTGGTTGTTGGAGGAGATGGCTGCCAGGCTGGTTGGTGGAGGATCTGGGTGTTGGAGGAGATGGCTGCCAGGCTGGTTGGTGGAGGACCTGGGTGTTGGAGGAGATGGCTGCCAGGTTGGTTGGTGGAGGACCTGGGTGTTGGAGGAGATGGCTGCCAGGCTGGGTGGTGGAGGACCTTGTTGTTGGAGGAGCTGGCTGCCAGGCTGGGTGGTGGAAGATCTGGTTGCTGGAGGAGCTGGCTGGCTGGTGGAGAACCTGGTTGTTGGAGATCCTGGCTGTGACAGAACCTGATTGTTTGAGGAACCAGATGTTCGAGGACCTGGTTGTTGGACTTGAGTGTCGGAAGCTCTGTCTGCTGGAGGACCCGGCTGTTGCAAGGTTCTGCTGACGAAGGAGGGTTTTGTTTGATGGAGGACCTGTTTACTGGAGACTTGACTCTTGAATACGCTCAATACTGGAGGGCTGGAGAGCCGGAGGCCTGGTAACAGCAAAATCTCTCTCTCTCTCTCTCTGTCTCTGTCTCTCTCTCTCTCTCTCTCTCTCTCTCTCTCTCTCTCTCTATATATATATATATAGATATATATTTTTTTTTTTTTCAAACTATTCGCCATTTCCCGCATCAGCAAGGTAGCGTTAAGAACAGAGGACTGGGCCTCTGAGGGAACATCCTCACCTGGCCCCCTTCTCTGTTCCTTTTCTTGGAAAATTAAAAAAAAAAAAAAAACAAGAGGGGAGGATTTCCAGCCTCCCGCTCCCTCCCCTTTTAGTCGCCTTCTACGACACGCAGGGAATACGTGGGAAGTATTCTTTCTCCCCTATCCCCTATTTTGGGAGCCTTGAAAAATGTGTGGAAGTCGAGAACATTATCCCGGAAAGCAAAAATGGGTATGTTTGAAGGAATAGTGGTTCCAACAATGTTGTATGGTTGCGAGGCGTGGGCTATGGATAGAGTTGTGCGGGGGGCTGGAAATCCTCCCCTCTCATTATTTTTTTTTTTAATTTTTCCAAAAGAAGGAACAGAGAAGGGGGCCAGGAGAGGATATTCCCTCAAAGGCCCAGTTCTCTGTTCTTAACGCTACCTCGCTAACGCGGGAAATGGCGAATAGTTTGAAAGAAAAGATATATATATATATATATATATATATATATATATACCCTCCATCAGGCAGGACTCGAACCCAGGACCTTTGCGTGGTAAGCCAGGCCCTATTCATCGACCAGCCCCGGTGGGTGGAAGGACACCTAGGTTGGGCAACTGCCGCGCCCAGGACTCGAACCCTGACGGACCCATGCACGAATCACGATCAGCAACGCTAACCACTACACCACGGAAGCCTATCGCAATACTGACTTTTGATTCCTATCTAATCTGTTGCTACATGAGTACAACGTAACAGGTCGACATATTAATCAATGATCACTCTTTACATACGAGTCAGCAAAGGGGCCCGCCCGAGGTCGAGCCCTTATGGGTTCGAATCCTGGGTGCGAAAGTCGGCCTACACCCAACCCAGGTGTTCCTCCTCCCTCGGGGCTAGACGCTACAACATTCTCCAGGCGTGGAATACAATTCTAGAGCCACATACACGCTCATTATGAGTGCGGCCCTCTATGTGTCCTACCAAGCTGGTAATGATTCACACTCAATTCAAAGCTTAACTTTTATAGCATGAAAAACGAAATCAACTCTAGCTAACTAGAGAAGAAATAGATATTACCAGAAAATAATGAAACCTTTTGAAAACAAGTAGGAAACGAGGCAATATGATTGAGCACATAGGTGACGAAGGTAATGATAATCACAAGAATTGCGTGTGTATGTGAACAAAGCTTCGTCAAGCTCAAGCTTTGGCACAGCCGCCTCCTGGCAATGACAGCTTGTTCTCGGGTGTGCCATTACTGCCACAGGGTAGGAGTATGGCGCGGGATATCATTACTGGCACAAGGCGGTCAATGTATAACTGTGGTTGTGTTGAGTTCTTAGGTCGTTACGTGTGTTGTTCAACATGTGGTGAATTGCTTCATTCCAAGTACGTAGATTCAATTCAGTGTTAGAATTAATGTTTCTTAAAGTTTACCCAATACATTTTCTCTGAATAGCTGTCATTGATAGAAAATGTAATAGTTTAGAGATGAACTAAAACATTTCTACTTATACTGCGTATATACTTGTGTTTCTATCTATCTACATATATATATATATATATATATATATATATATATATATATATATATATATATATATATATATATATATATATATATATCGTTAACGAGATGGCCTTGATTGAGTCTTCAATTAACCGAGTCGTCTCAACTAACATTTAAAAAAGGATATATATGTCTCACTCTATTACCTCTAAACTTACCTAGTAAAGCATTATGATGGTACCCCCTATTCCCGTACCCACCTCTCAGTCCTCAAAATTACAACAAAAAGATAAACGCGAGAGTAAACGCCTACTAAAAGCCATTCCAATTACCGGTGAATGGACGAGGAACATACATCTCTTGAAATAATAAATATACATCGTAAATACCAAAGAACTTAATAATTTTTCAATCTGATCTTACTCCTTACGATCAGTTGTTCATATATCCGTCAATTTTTCCTCCTCAAAAAGAGAGGGAAAAAAAATAAAATCTTGCCAGCTTCTGTGATATATCTTCTAATCGCAAGAAGGTACATTGGTCTGGGAATATTAGGTCTGTGAGTGTAAACAAATAAACGAATAAGATTTCCATTTAATTTCACTTTAATGCAATGTCTCATATGTATGACGAGACGAGAAAACATTGCTATACTCCTCTAAATTGACAATCTTAAAGAAAACGAACTTTCTCAACTGTTTCCCTTTGTATAAATTTTATTGTTCTCTCGAACAACATAATTCTAAAAGAGGAATAAATTTCTGAGAACATATGCTGGTATGTTGAGGAAAGGACAGTTGGATGATAAGAACAATATTCTCTTCAAAAATAGAAACGATATATTCATATTAAATACCCAAGTTTAAGTTACGTACATCTAAATTTTGAATATCTAACTCTTACGAAAAAACATCAAACGAATTCTATGATCCTTGCGTAAATACTTCCATATATAATGACAGAAACATCACGGTCTGAGCACCCATTATACAATACCAATTATAGGAAAACTTACATAAACATCTGCTTCATTATCACTAGTTTACCATAATTTTCATTGACATTAAAAAGCAGTGAGAAATCTTTCTCCGGAGAGGTGGTGAAAGATAATCGAGTGGTGAGGAACTCGATAGGTTACTGTATTTTTGATGGTCGGAGACAACGTAAGAGTAAGGTCATACAGTCTACGACAGTGTACGTGATTACAGAACCCTTCTTAACACCTCAAGTAAACGTCTCAATGATTTTCGATGGGATGATGCTCCTAAAACACATTCTACAGCTTTTTTTTTTTTTTTTAAATAATTCTAGAGCCACAGACGCTCTCAAGTGTGTATGTGGTCCTCCACGTGTCCTACTCAAGCTGATGGTGGTTTATATAGTATTCAAAGCTTAATGTTTACTGCACGAAAATTGAAATTGAACCCAACTAAAACATATGCAATTACCACTGTAAAATATAATCAATCAAAGTACACAGGGTTAAAAGCGAGGCTAGACAATTGCACAAACACAATAACACTCAGATAACAATTATCACTCGCTGGGATTGTGTGTGTGAGTGTGTGTGAGGGTAGGTGCAAAGATTCGCTAAAACTACGCCTGACATGGCGAACTGTCAGACAGAGCCTACTTTCGTGCGCTATTACTGGGCAGAGGGTGGTGGCCCGTGTGCAAATGTTATGTAGTGAGAACTTAGATGGATACGTATGTGTTGTGTAAAATGTGATGTACTGCTTCATCTCAAATTAATGTATGTTGTTGGAATCGAGTTTGTTTCTTCGAGTTAGTCCCAAAGCATTTAAGCCCACAACCATTTTTTCTAAATAAACGCAACCTCATAGAAAATATACTTATTTGTGGGGAAATATAGAATTTTCTCGTATATACAGTGTATGTAAAATGTATTTGCATTTCACAAATAAATTCAAATTCACACCCAACATCTCTTCAATCACTATAAAGTTTTACTTTACAGTTGCAAACGTAGCATCTGAAATCTACAAGAGGAGAGAAATACTCTAAGTCACCCCTCTAAAATCTACAACCAGAAAGAAAACGAGCCCGTACCACCGCTGTAACGTTATGTAGAGGTTTGGCATCTGAAAACCAGTGCTAAATATTCTTGAAAAACATGGTTCTACACGAAATGTGAATGACTACATTAACATACAATGGAGATTTGATGTTATCTGTTGTTCGTTGGTTATTTGGGTTTTAGGCCTATCAATTAATAATCCCTATAAACACAAATGAAAAGTCTTGAACACCTGATGGTGTATCATTTAGTTCCCGGGCCATTTGAACTCACCACATACGTACATTTTAGGGAATTTGTGGACGTATACTGAAGAGTATACTTTATAATAATAAAAAACAACTTTTTCAGTTAGGTACCCAAGCAGAGGTTATTCAAATTTAATCTTGATGGATAAATGAAGCGTAAAATTGATGTTTACAAAAACTATGAGCTGAGGTGGATTATATGTTATTCAGTTATCATATAAATTACAAAAAGCAGTTTCATAAACACGGAGTTTTGGTTAAACTATTCAGTTATTACATAAAAAATCCTTTCTTTAATTTTAGAATCTTCTCATAATTGTATGATAAATCTTTGTGCTCGTTCTCCCGACTTGAGGTAGAAAAGTTGGAATGGGATGGACGTAGAGTGAATTACTGTATTTTTGATGGTCAAAAAGACCAAATATAAGGGTCGGTTGTCCAGGAATGGACGTATGGTTTAAGAATTCGTCCTGATCCGGACACCAGCACACCCCTGTTACTGCACGGAGCGCAGTATTGAAGTTGCAGGAGCCTCTTATGTATGTATATCATCTATAGTTACCACAGGAAACCACTTCCTGAAAGAGTCCGGATATACACCTGGACTTCTTTACTGAAAGCTCCTTCAGCTCCAAGGCTGCGCTACTTCCAGGAGCGGGTAAAGGCTGAACTCCTTTGGAGAAAGAATTTTTTTTATATCTTACTTAAGCTGATATCAGCCTCGCTAAATGTAACTTTTCACCAGCGGTGTCGCAATGAGTAGGTGGGAATAGCGTCAAGAACATATGACTGAACCTGAGGGGAAAAAATTCTCGCTTACCCTTCCTTCTCTGTCCCTTTTCATATAGCCACAGCGATGCGCGTGACCTAAGTACTTTACTGAGAGTCACAAGGGAAAAATAAGACACGAAGGGAACCATATGCATCACTCTATTACCTCAAGTTACCTGGTAAATCTTTGTGATGTTACTCTCAATCTCGTACCTATCTCTCTGTCCTCGCCATTACAAGGAGGTTTGAGAAGTAAACACCAAGTAAAAACCATTACAATTTCCTCTGGGTGGGTAAGGATCATAAATCTTCTGAAATCTTTAATACGTACTCAAAAAACCCCCGAACTTTACCTCTGTCTCATCTAATCTTATTCTTTACTATCAGTTAGCCATATATCTTTTTCAATATTCCCGCCTCAAAAAAAGAAAAAAAAAAAACTAACCAGCTTCTTTCTTGCTGTATCTTCTGATCGCACAAAGGTATACTAGTTTGAAATATTGAGCTGATAAGCATAAACTTATAAATTACATGAATTCTACTCATTTTCAATTACTCTAATAATGCGATGTCTCATTCCTCTCAAGAGACACGAAACACTGCGGTCTCCCTCTAAATGTACAACGTGAAAGAAAACGAGTTCTCTACACCACCGCTTCCCCCGAAATAAAATTTGGTTATCATAACTAATGTTAGATACAAGAACAATACATTATCAAAAGAGGCATAGATGCCTGAAAAAACTGACTGGTATTTAAAGGAAAGAACAGTCGGATTAAAAGAAGAGAAAGCTCGGCAATAATGGAAATGAGATACTTTCAATAGGATCCCAAGTAAATATTAAGGAGATCAAATCTTAAATATAATCAAATGATAAGAGATAAAACAAAATAGGTTTACACAGTTCTAACATTAGTATTGTAATATATAAAAATAAAATTCTATAAACTTAAATAAAAGTTGTACGCATATATTAACATAAGTGAATAAACTTTTACTTGTTTATAGTCAGCTTGCTAAATTTGTCTCCAATACTTATGTTAATAAAGAAAACGGTGCAAGACGTCTGTTTTATTGGTGAGGAATTGAAAAAGTTCCTGTATTTTCAATGGTCATGAGAAATGAATTGATAAAAAAGGACTCGTGAGAAGTAATATTGCGCGTGATAGTAGAATTCTCTGTAAAACCTGATGGCGTCTTAAAAATTTTGATCGGTTGCTGATGTAAGCCTGATAATGGAAAGGCTCAAATTAACAAGACAAATAAAGGTGCTCACAGTGTGGGAGATCAGTCTTGCCATATTGTAAACATAAAAAAGGACGACGTTAGAAATGAACCTGCGAGTAAACTATATACGGGAAAACCAGGATAGAATTAAACAATACGAAGTGAATACCTACAACACTGAAAGCCTGAAATACAGAACGGAAGTTTGGTGAAAGAAATAGCTGAGGCAAGACAAGTGTTTTCTCTCCATGTGTAATAGTAGGTAAAACACACACACACGCACACGGTGTAGCTGTTAGCTTTACCGGGTTCCAATTCTGAACCTATCAGTCAGCCCACAACCAACCCAGGTGAACATCCTCCCAACGGGGCTGGTGTGTGTGCGCGCGCGCGCGTGTGTGTGTGTGTGTGTGTGTGTGAGCAACCTCCAGAAAACATAAACAAAGTCTTCTTCTAAATGCTCCCTAAAAATGTCTGTGACAAAGCTAATACAACAATGTGTTGTTACTTTTAATCCTGTACCCATCTCTCAGTCCTCGCCATTATATGGAAGTTAGATACGAAAGTGGAACCCCAAGTAAAGATTCCATTCCAATGTTCATTGCGTGTGTGAGGAACATACGTCCCCTAAATTCCACTGAACTCCTTAATAGTCCCTCCTCAAAGAGAGGAAAAATATTAAATTCTCCAATCGTGCCACTTCTCCTATGCTATACATTCTGACTGCACAAAGGTATGTTAGTTTGAACTACTTGGTCGATAAATGTAAACACAAGATTTCTATTTAATTTCAATTATTCTTATGCAATGGCTCACATTTAAACGGGACGAGTAAACACAGCGATGCTCCTCAAAACTTACCATGTTAAAGAAAACGAACTCTCTCCAACACCATAACCTCCTGTATAAAATTTGGTCGTTCTGAATTTCTTACATTCTCGTGAACAATAACATGTTAAAAGAAAAATCAATTCCTAAAAATACATACTGATATATCAAGGAGAGAGATAGAAAATGGATTGATTACAACAAGAGCATGCTCTTCAATTATGGAAATTTAATATCAAAATTTTGTTCTAAAGTACATTTTATGTAGAACGAACTTTCAAAAACTGACTCTTACGAAAGATATGGAAAGAATTATATAAATTTTGTATTAATGCAATAAATTTCAAAAACATAAATTTAACACTCTTAGCATATATTTAACTAATTTTTTAAAGTCTTTACATAAACATTTGCTTTATTAATATTACCTTTTCATATTTTTATCTTTACTGACACTGCAAAGTGTTAATTATCTGCAAGACGTCATATTGGCAAGGAATTGGAAAGGTTCCTGTATTTTTATTGGTCAAAGAACCATTAAAACTATGAACAGAAGAAGAACCAAGGAATACTTAATTCTAAAATGTAATTTAACTCCAGAAGAAGAGTTTTAAGATTTTTAACCTAATGGTGACGACATGAATAACCAAAACTCAAGTAACCAAATAAGATGTTTACAGTATGGCAGAGTAGCCTTGCCAAATTGTGAGCATAGAAAGGAAGAAGAGTATGTATCAGGGGAAACAGGATATAGGCAGACGATAAGAAGTGAATGCGGGTAACAATGAGAACCTGAAATGAAAGTATGGAAGTTTTGTGGAAGAAATGCCAGAGGCAACACAAGTGTGTAAAACCGTTCCACCATGTGTTGCAATAAGTAAATAAAAAACAAAACAAAACACACACACACACACACACATCATACCCAAGCGCATAGAACCAGTCCACCGACCTCCTTCCGACTGAAACATACACTCAGACCATCCCATAAACACTCCAATGCTGCATCGCATTATCTTCGTTCGTAATGTTCTCTCTACTTTCCCTTCTCACACGCTCGCCCAAAACTCTCTCTCTCGTCCCCAGCTTCTGGTGTTTCTCGCAGGAGTGTGCCACCAACATTGTGCCATTTGCAGATAGTAACAGATTCATCTGCCACTTCGACTACCTTGCTGCCTTTGGGATACAGTAAACCCAACTATCGGTCCGTGACTATCGCTTGTACCCAATTCACCACCGCCCGCCCCGTCATTGGCTGACCAATAACTCCAACGGTACTAATTACCTCAGTGATCAATATAATCTTTCCGTAATATATGGAGGACATGTGTGAAGTATGGATTATAGTAGAGTGGAGCCTGTCGACCACTCTTTAGCAGTCGATTCCAATGACATAGTCTTCTCATATACTCACACGCATCTACCAATTTTGGATGTAGTTATAGCTTGTAGGTATGAAGATACTAGGTCACTGTGAAAGTATGGGGTCAGGCATACATCATCCAGAGGTCCAGTATAGACTAGAGAGTAGCAGAAACAGGGAACGTGGAAGGAAATGCTACCCAGCGCTGCTTAACGCCAACAACCAACACCTGGTCAATGAAGCTGAGGCTGGCTATGATGGTGATGATAATGAAGGTCAGGTAAATAACTCCCTCCTGTAATTCCATGAAGTATCCCCCTTTTGCCCGCTATAATCACCTTTTGACATACAAATGAAGCCTTCTTCTTATTCCTCCTCCTCCTCCGCCTTCTTCAGGAGCGCCACGCCCCCTTCCCTACCAACCCCTCAGTGGGTTCCTCCGCTAGGAACAGACGGCACCAGGTGGACCACATCAATAGCGTACACACTGTGGTCAGCAACGCACGTATACCCTCTCCCCCTCCAAGACAAAGGTAAGGCACAATGTTCCTCCGTAGTCCTTCACTCTCACGTCTTCTCACGCACTGCACATGCCTCTCGTAACGCAGGCCAGCTGGGTGTCTACTCCGTCAAAATGTTCATGTGCATCAATCTTTCGTCCAAAACAAGTGTATCTCTTGCAGTCAGGGCGTTGCAAGACATGTTCGTGGGTCGTGGTCGCGTCACCCCTCATGCCATGGGATGGTTCTTGTCTTGCTATCTGTCTTGGTATGCCGGAGAGCCAGCAGAGGGCTTGGCAAATGTGAGGCACCGTGTGCCAGGAAGCCCCTTCTACAAGGCCTGGGTACCAGGAGACGTCCGGGTCATCAACGCCATCTCAGAAGTCGCATGTGCCATAACCTGCCACAAGGAAGCCTGCATAAACTACACCTACCATGGTATAGTGTCTCCCATACGTCTTAACTTGCCTCCGTGTGTCCTACACCTAGCTTGCTCCCCGTTGCCTGCATGACCCCCTCCTGCCACACACCCGCAGTGTCCTACAATGGCCTTCTGTGACTTGCCTGTGTGATCTTGCTGCCCGTCTGCTTGCTCCAAGTTACACTGGCACATCAGATGTCCACAATGATTAGCGGGGGAAGCACACACACACACACACACACACACACACACACACACACACACACATGAAACGATGGAAAGAAAACGATCCTGATTCATACATATTTTAAGACAAAAAAACGAGTTAGAAACCGCTCGTCACGCCCCCTGACGACTGACGCATTCTGCCCCGTAAAAGTATAGAGGATGATTTTTTACTTTCTTTCTTCCCTAACCTTGTCATTATGGCGCTACCGTTACTCTGGTCACGGGTTCTGACAACGAGTAAACAATCAAGCAGCGTGTGGCGTGTGGAGGATCCACAATACCTGATATTTTCCCCCACCCTTTATGTGAGGTGAGAGGGCGTCTTAGGTCTTCATCAAGGCCGTACCCTTGACGCTATATATATATATACATATATATATATATATATATATATATATATATATATATATATATATATATATATATATATATATATATATATATCCTAGCCTGAGCCAGGTACCCACGTGATCGACCAACCCCCTACGGGTGGATGAACAGCTGGGTTGACTGTGGACCAACTGCCGCAACCAGGACTCAAACCTATGCGCTCGACCCTGGGCGGCCCATGAATGCCTCACGGTCTGGAAAGCTAACCGCTACACCACGGAGGTCCATATTTCTGAGGGGGGTAGCGGATATGTAGCTGCTATAAGTAGCGTATTAGTGTGTCTCAAAGAAAAGTAGTAATTAAAAGTAAAGTACTCGTGTGTCCTGGGGGAAAAGTAGGTGTTACAAGTGGCGTATTAGTATAAGTTCTGGGAACATCACTGGATAACAGAGGTGTTGTAGCGTAAGTCAGGAAAAACTATGAAGTGGACAGGAGTAACACGAGAAGAGAACATTTGCGTCACAAGTAACACGACCACGAGTGAGATAACAACCACAAGTGAGGTTCAGGGGAAGAGATAACAACCCCAAGTGAGGTTCAGGGGAAGAGATAACAACCACAAGTGAGGTTCAGGGGAAGAGATAACAACCCCAAGTGAGGTTCAGGGGAAGAGATAACAACCCCAAGTGAGGTTCAGGGGAAGATTTTAAGGTTGTGAGCAATGGATGAATTAGGTTCAGTTAAAGAAAAAATAAATGAGGTAATTAGCATATCAGTGGAACTCACAGGAAGTCCAGCTGTTATGAGTGGTGCATCAGTGGCATTCAAGGAGACTCGTGTGTCATAGTTTATGAGTGTAATTCTGGGTAAATCAGCTGTTACAAGTGACAAGTGGGGAGGAGCTTAGCAGAACTGACACATCCTTGTCACTGTGGGTTGTACTTATCCTCCTCCTGATAACAAGGGATGTAGATGGAAGAGGAAGAGTCACAGAAAGAACATGTGACGTATTTACCAAAGAAAAACAAACGATATGAAAGATAATTTGGATCCTGTGAATCACTGTCAATCAGGAGGTCATGATAAGGCTGGACAACTCCCATGTCTTATGAGTGACATGCCAGCCACGTCTAGTGGCTCCAGCCTTGCCTGTATTATGACCTCGTCTTCACTCATATCTTCCTGCTGGCCTTACCCACATCTTTCCCCTCTATCGCTCGAGACTCCATCTCGTCGTCCAGGTCTACCAGTAACATTAATTCCTTCGTAACTGAACGCATCTGTTGCCACCACGATCGTCCTGTAGTGTTATCGTGTCGTGTCCATATCATTCCCTCCTCCTCCCTCATCACATATCATCATCGTCATGTACTAATCTTACATTTCAAACAGGTAAACATGCAAAAACCTGACAAATAAATACTCATTAGTACGACATTGCTTCCTCCCTACCGTGAACAGATGGGGTGTGTACCATGGAGGGGGTCGCGGACGAAGCCATATCCACGACAAAGAGAATGTCCTCTTCTGAGTTCCGTCCATTTACCAACATCGCCTTCAACAAGACCTCCTACTCGAGCCAACACTACCCACAGTAAGTACGACTCTGCCCCACCACCACCACCACTGGAAATCCATCGCATTTCAACCTGAAGTCTACACCTCCTCCTCCTCCTCCTCTTCATAGTAGGTACGTCCCTCTATCCACCGATCGAAACTTCCACGAACGAGACACGTCCGTCCCCTAAACTCCTATCGAGACGTTCTATCATTGCATCATTAGGCATCTCTGATCTTTCTTGCTGATATTTCACAACTGTTTTCCTTAAGGCCAGAACTGCCACACGCTGCACTTTCTTCGACCTATCTATGAGTCATTTGCACTCGTCTAGGATCTCTTCAGAGATACAATCTCTGGCGTTGATGGTTCCTATGTGAGTAACATTAGACCCTCTCATGAAATGCGACAGTGGTGAAGTCGTCAAACTCTTTTTTCACAGTTGTCGCCAACTTTTCACTATCGGCGGTCCCTGTCTCTCACTCTAGTTAGGGAGTATCTGAGCGACTGAGCTTCTAAGGTAACCAAGATTTGCTTTGTCTGATACGTTAAAATCCGTTCGGGGTCACCGTATCGCTCTTCTTCCCAAGGACTTAGAGCCTTAGTGACAACGTTTCCTGAAAGGCTGGAGTTCCTAAGCATCCTGCCTTTCTTTCCTCTCCTCCTACAACCACTGACTCTGCTGGTACGTTCCCTCGAGTTCCTCCTTCCCTCACGTTGAAGTCAGCTCCCTCAATCTTTCTACATTTTCGCTGTTCTCTTTTTTGTCACTAGCCTCACACACACACACACACACACACACACACACACACACACACACACACACACACACACATATATATATATATATATATATATATATATATATATATATATATATATATATATATATATATATATATATATGACACATTGCTTACACATCATTTAATTCTATATTTGCGTTGTCTATATGAGAAAGTATATTCACAAAGCCACCATCGGTTCTTACATCACATACTGACGTGATGGTTGAACAGGTCCGGTCCAGACAAGGCTGTGGACAGCGAGACGTGCCAGACGTGGAACAGCTCAAACCCGGACTGTTGCTTCGTCAGTTACTTCTTTCTCAAGTCCTGGTGGGTGGTGGACCTCGGGGAACAGAAGCGCGTCCACATCGTCGACATAGCCCCAGCCATCAACTATCCATTCAAAAACCTCCAGGTTAGTCGTGGCTCAGCAATACTAACTCCTCCCCTTCACCCGCCAACGAGCCATTGAAAACATTTCTTGTAACTTCGTCTAACTTTCCCCTACTCTGACAGAAAACAAAAGAGAAACGTTTTATGTGTAATGCTTCCTCGAAGCTAGAGGGACTAATACACCTAAGTATAACAATGTACCACAATTATTTTGCGTTATATTTTTTTAGCCAGGAAAATAATGATAGGATCCACTTAGACGATCATCAACATAAATACCGAGTCATGTTCCTGTGGAAGTTCACGTGTCTATAATAACCCACTGTCTGAACCTTGCTACTCATATCTTACATTTATAGCTTACTTTATGGACACACATGACGGAGGAGGAGGCACTTACATCTTGAATGGATTAATACCTCTGTAATGCGCGGGAAGCATTTGAAATATTGAACTATAGACCTTAGATCTTCGGACACATCTATGTTCCAAGTATTCAAACTTGATGGTTTGAAAACACAACTGGGGAGGAGGGCGGCTCCCTTCGCCCAACACTCAACACGAGTCGTTCAACTAACGTGCTACCCCAACCATGCACAAGCCACCTCAACCAACACTTGCCTCTAACTTTTCTTATTACTCGTCTACTGACAGTTTTGCGCCACCAGTCATTCTCCTTGAATGCACTGCGTAAGATAAACAATCAGTATCCTATAAAGTAACAGTATTATTTATCTCTCTCAAGTTGAACATGTGTCTTCATCAGTAAAAACCAAAACAAAAACGTTAGGAACATTCCATATCTCTTTTAGTTACCCCTCATAGAGACGTTCAATCATGACACGCTAACACACTCCATTGCTCAGATCCAATGAAAAAAGAATAAAAGAAGGTATATTTGCCATGTCATGGTACCATCATTACCATAATGTCGGTAAAAAAAAATGTGTAATGTCCAAGACCCTTGGGTGTGTATTTAAGATTGTATTCCTATGAGTCCACGAGGAAAATGAAACGCGATAAGTTCCCAAGTGCACTTTCGTGTAATAATCACATCATCAGGGGAGACACAAGAGAGAAATATAGCACGCGCAAAATTGTGATCCTTTCCAATGAAGGTGATATGTGAACATCCGTGGTGCAGCGATTAACGTTCCTGACTGTGACGCATTCTGGGGCTGCCCAGGGTCGAGCGCGTAGGTTCGAATCCTGGTTACGACAGTCGGTCCACAGTCAACCCAGCTGTTCATCTATCCCGAGGGGATTGGTCGACACAATGGGTACCTGCCTCAGGCTAGCACATACACACACACACACACACACACACATATATATATATATACATATAATGGGATGGCCTTGATAAGGACGTCATCTGCCCATGCCGGCTCATCTAACATGAAGAAAAGAAAACGTTGCTAACTGTCACCTTTCACAGGTACGCGTGGGTCAACAGTTGATACGGAACGGGAATGTGACCCAGTACCAACTACTGAACTACTACCCTGACCATGGAAAGCTCTCCACCCTCAAGAGAGTCAGACTTTCTAATCCAGAGGGCATCGTCGGCCGCTTCGTCAGTATACAGACGGAGGTGGAGAAGAATCTCATCCTCTGTGACGTAATGGTCCTCGCCAGCGACGACGAATGAACACCCACCGCTCTCTCTCTCTCTCTCTCTCTCTCTCTCTCTCTCTCTCTCTCTCTCTCTCTCTTAGCTCCTGCAGCTTGAAATAACTTGAAATAAAAACAGACTAAATGAAATAAAATGAGAAACAAGACACATGCGACTCTAGCTTTAAATTTACCCTAAGAGAATAAAAAAGATGTGAGGGGGAGCGTATTTATAAGATAGCGTCACTTCCAATACACAGTACGGGATTGATCATGTCTCCTAAGCAGTGGTGCCTCTCATTCGTTTACAGTTTTTTGCTGCAACGGATTTCATGTCGGAATTATCAGAATGTACCAGAATAACAATGTATGTATCATCCAAATTACCTCCTTGTTAACAAAATTGGCCGAGACCGGCTTCTACCGACTATGAACTAAGTAGCGCTATATCTTTGTCCACGCAAATTATCTTTATAACTATCAATGAGTGTTAATGATACAATGATTAATGTCTTGTTCAACTGTCTATGATTTCCATTCAACCTACATCTATGGCCACGAAATCACTTCCATTAGCTCACCTGAACCTAACTCAGGAAGATTTGGACGGTGCACACTATAATATTCTGATATATTTCAGGGTTTACAGAAGAGCAAACACACACACACACACACACACACACACACACACACACCTGACCTCTGCTACTGATGCGACACCCAAGAACGGATTGTATCTAACTTCACACACACACACCAAAGTTACA
Source organism: Panulirus ornatus (assembly GCF_036320965.1). Classification (NCBI taxonomy): domain Eukaryota; kingdom Metazoa; phylum Arthropoda; class Malacostraca; order Decapoda; family Palinuridae; genus Panulirus; species Panulirus ornatus. Next base: position 4,989,202 of record NC_092282.1, read on the forward strand.
TATGTATGTCGAACAAGAATTATTCATGACACCTAAAGATGTTGAAAACAATTATTACACACCTTACGGAAAGAAGATACTTGTATCATCTGGTCTAATGACCATTAAAAATACAGTAACTCCTTCCACATCCATCCCGCTCCACGTTTTCCATCTCAAGCAACTAAAATATACAAGAAAATGTATAATATGATTACTGTATAATTATAAAACTAAAGGAACGACCTTCTATGTAAAAGAAAATCAGCAATGAGATATAATATCTTTTCTCTTATTAAATGACTTGTAATTTATATGATAACTTATTACCAACATTTTCTTGGAAAACTGTCAAGAAACTCAAGTATTTAACATTTAAAATTTTCATTAAAAACAGAACTATAAAACTTTACTTTGTGTACCTAATATAAATGATTAGTTTTCATAATGATTACGCAAACTCTATAATACAATTCTCACTTCCTCAAAATACCATGAATGTAATGAGGGTATTTATGACCCAAAGAATCATCTTGGACACTTGAAGGCGATCGCCTTTTGAATGTTGTCTACGACAAATTTATGATCTTAAATGGCAGTTGATAAGCCTGAAGCCCAAACAGCCAATCAAGATCAAAATGCCACTAATTCTTCTCAATAACGTATCACTCTGATACAATGTTGTTCGATGGTAATATTTTGCCTTAGACTCAGACTTACTAACTTGAAAACGAAAACGATTATTATAAAGTTCGTCTTTTTTTTTTCTATTTCTTCTCCGTCGTGTATGTAAAGAGGTAACGCAGTGAATTCTCGCGTCGTTGTAGAAATCTAATACTACGTTAAGAAAAGCTGGAAATCGTTAAGATCTTTACTTTCACATGTCATACGCGTTGTATATCATACAACGCAGAAGATTGTGAGATTCAAATGTTTAAGAATATAAGGACTGATGGGGGACTAAAGCATTTCCCAATGGCCATCATCAGAAATTCCCCTCCTCACCACCCGCTGGAAGTCCCGCGTACTTAGCTGATTTCCCCAGCTGAACTCCTGTCATTTATGGGTAAGAGGTGAGACACATTCCTGTTCTTTCGCTTACCAATCTTCCTCCTTTTGGATCGTTAAGATAGGACAGGTATTCTATCTTGATATTCAAATACAATATGTGGATATACCGAAGATCTGTTCTAAAAAAATGTTACAATCCTGTTAGCAATAAAATGTTGAACAAGGAATAAATGCCTGAGAATACTTACTGGTGTTCTAGGGAAAAAATAACCGAATTAAAAGAAGAGGAAGCTCTGTGATAATGGAAATAAGATATTTACATTAAGTTCCCGAGTAAATATGACGAATATCTAAACTTAAGTTATATTTAATATCAAGAGGTAAAAAATATCAAAAAAGCTAAATGATTCTAACATTAATGTTATAATATATAATAATAACAATCTAAGTCACTAAATGAACGTTATACTCACATATAGGAGTAACTGACTAAACTTTTACCTCATTATAATTAGTTTTTCATATAATTCTTTGAAGACCAATACTCTAACGAAAATCGTTGCAAGATGCTGAATAATGGTATGGAACGGAAAAGGTTCCTGTATTTTTATAGGTCATTAGACCTGAACAGTTAAACAAGCCGTAATAAGTAAAATTGTGCATTACAAATAGAATTCTCCGTAAAACCTGAAGGCGTCTCAAAAATTTTCGATTGGCTGATGGTGTCGGCCAGATGAATGTATACAGACGCAAAATCCAATTAACGAAACAATTACAGATGTTTACAGTGTGAGAGGAGATGAGTCTTGCCATACATTGTGAACAGAAAGAGGGAGGACGTTAAAAATCACCCTCCTCACAACATCCAGGGAGACAAAGGTCTTCTCCCAAATGCTCCCTAATGCGCTTAGGGACTTGTGTGATACAACAATGTGTTGTTCCTCCCTAATCCCGTACCCCTCTCTCAGTCCTCACCATTACTAGAAAGCTACATGACGAAAGTGAAGCGCCCAGTAAAGACCCCATTCCAATTTTCGTTGAGTGCGTGAGGAACATACATCATCTGAGAGCATTAATACGTACCCTAAATAGCAAAAAAAAAAAAAAAATATTTACCCACGAGTTGGAATCCATTATAAGTAGCTCACAATGTGATTATCAAAAACTTTTGTCAAACCGAATACCTGTATCAAATGAACTTCTCTTTTCTAAGTTAAAATCGTCCAGTAGATTTTCATAGACATTGTATCTCAGCATCAACATCGTCTTGGTAAATCGCATCTGAGCTATATCTATGTTCTATTTTGAAGCAGAGTGATATAGAAGTAATATTAAAGTTAGGGATGTGTTACTTGAATTGTAAATTGATTTGTGTCAATGTTCAATATTCGCTAGTATCGTTGAATAATTCCGAATATCATATACAACGCGGAAGATTATGAGATTCAAATATTTAAGACTACGGGGACTTGAAGGGAGACTAAAGCATTTCCAATAACTATCATCAGAAATTTCCCCCCCTCACCCACTAAAACTCCCGCGTGCCTGGCTGACCTCCTCAGTTGCTTGCAGACTTGTGAGCCACACGAACACAGCCAACTCCTCTCATTTGAAGGTTAAAGGTAAGGCATATAAACGTTCTCTCGCTTACCTAGCTTCCCTCGCTTTCGCACTTTTCGATCGCTACGATAGGACAGGGATATTCTCTCTTAATATTCAAATACAACACGTGCATATAGAGAAGATCTGCTGTTCTTCCTTTATGAGTCATTTGGGGTCATCATTATTCAATGATTTTACGAGGAAATTTCTTTTAGTGTGAAAATTCAAAGTGACTGTGATGTTTCCCCTGAGGTGAGAAATGGTTTTCTCAATGGGTATATTACAGGAAGGATCATCAGATACAGAACTCATGAAATTCTTACCAAGACATAATATCTTCATTCCTGAATGTTCATTAATTCTTGTATAGTACATAGATATTAGAATGTGTGTTTGATATCCTCATATCCTCTATGGCTATATACTATACTTGCAGTTTCCACTGCTATGGTTTTTCGCGTAACAATGACGTATCTTAATTAAACCATGTTATAATTTTGGTTGACACAAATACGTTCGTTGTGTTTTCCTTAAATCAACGCTTCGTGATTCGGGAATCATGATGGAGACATCACAATGGTCTACAACTGGTTGTGGTTCACGGGATTTCAATGTAAATTTACCTATGAATATATCCAAGATTGTCAATTTTTTTTTCTTCTACAAAAGGTATCTATGTTTATCTACATTCATCGATGTACGAGTCTTGATTTATCTATATATGGCATCCACAATTATCTAAATTTATCTATAAACGATTCCAAGTTAATCTAAATGTATATAACCGTGTATTTGTTTATCCAAGTATATCCACAAATACATCCACATTAAGCCAGCCACATCTGATATCTAATCATGCAATCCAGTCTTATCTATACATGCATCCACGTTCACCCAGAGTGTTCTATAAATTCATCCATGCCTATCTAAATTTATCTAAATATGCACAAAAGTGTCTCCGGAATTATCCAACTGCATCCACGTTCATCCAAATGTATCGCTACGTGCATCCACGTTCATCCAAATGTATCGCTACGTGCATCCACGTTCATCCAAACGTATAGCTATGTGCATCCACATTCATCCAAACGTATCGCTACGTGCATCCACGTTCATCCAAACGTATAGCTACGTGCATCCACGTTCATCCAAACGTATCTCTACGTTCATCCACATTTCATTTCCCAGTTTCAGACACACTACCATGAATTTCTGATCCTGTAAAGCAACGACCAAAGCCAGCTTTGAAGATAAGAGGAAGACGAAAAAAGTTGGTAAATGTATTGAGGATATTTTTTGTTTTTTTGTTTTGAATCTATGCAGAGGAGCTGTGTCCAATGGCAAACAAGGCCCATAACCTCTACATAATACAGGTCCTCTCTCCTTGATCCAGGACCCTCGCACTGAAATCCCTCACCACCTCGTCCATGGAAAGGATAAACAGCTGTGGGTGACATATCAAAAACCCTCCCCACACCTTCGTAAAGTACCACTCACCCTCTTCCCTTCCTACTCGCGCGCGCACACACACACACACACACACACACACACACACAAGCTTCACTTACTTTCTTGGTATATAAAAAATATCCCCATTACGTCTGGTAATTTGACATTCCACCTATACAGCCCTTCACTCCTTCCATAATGGCTCTCTTACATACCTATCAATGCTTTCTTCAGATCCTTAAACGTCTCATACAAATCATTCTCTTCCTCGAAGTGTTCCTCGTACACACACACACACACACATACACACACACACACACACACACACACACACACACTCCCCTCACAGCCTAAACAACACGTAGGTCCACCACACATCCTCTACCTCCCCTGTAACCATGTTTCCTCCTCCTCCCTCCCTCCCTCCTCTTCCTCGTACCCCAAAATCGGCTACTTCGTCCACACGACCCCATCCTCTAACTCGCCATTTGCCCCATGTACTCGAAAAAAAAAAACCCATGCAATACATCCAGGTTCGTCTTCAGTCTGGCCCGAATCCCTTGGGAATACATCAACACCACCAATGCATCATGTTCACTTATGAAACGAGCTTGGTCAAAATATAATATTCATTATCTTCCAATCTCGCATGCCTTGCTCTCGACTAATGCTATTTTCCTTTGTACATTCGTAAAGAAATAGCATTTTGGACTTTTGATATATAAATTATTAACACCCAACGTCAAAGTATATATATATATATATATATATATATATATATATATATATATATATATATATATATTCAGTTGACTAGAGGACAGTCTTGTTAAAGAGCTCACTTCAAAGGAGTCCATGCTGTCCCTGTTACTGAATGTAGCGCATCCTTGAGAGCCTCAGAAAACGAGTTCTGGGATCCACTTCTTCGTCAAAGGGGTCCTTGGGATTTGACACACACACACACACACACACACACACACACACACATATATATATATATATATATATATATATATATATATATATATATATATATATATATATATATATATAAAATCATATTTTCTTTACATGATTGACGCGTCGCGTGTATCGCAGAGCTATCCACTCATATTTTTTTTCTATTGTAGATTCGTAAAATATCGTTTCACTGTTCTGAGATATTAAATATTCACAATTGGAGTCAAATAACTGTAATGCTATATATCATAAATCTGGAGCATATATATATATATATATATATATATATATATATATATATATATATATATATATATATATATATATATTACTAGGCTCCTTTTCATGAGGTTCCTCTCACTATTCCAAAGCTGCGCTACATCCAGTAGCAGAGGCATGATAGCTTATGTCCATTGAGGACAACCCAGCCCCGCCGAAGTTGCCGTTTCGCTCGCGGTGCAGCCAAGTGTAGTCGGGGTGAGATAACACCTTCCTCCGTCATCGCACTTGACCTCAATCCCATCTCTCTTGCAGGTCGAACCGTTGCAGAATGGCGCTAGTGACGGAGGCAACGTGCATCATCGGTAAGGTCCTCATATCATTCGTGGCCTCTTGGTACCTGGGTTGGTACGCTGGCTGGCCAGTGGAAGGCTCCGGGGCCTTGATGCATCGTCTGCCTCCGAGACCCGACAATTGGACCTGGCTCACCACCAACACTCGGGTCTTCAGTCCCGTCTCGGAGATCATGTGCGCCATCCTATGCCACCAGACCGCCTGTGTAGCCTACAACTTCAGCGGTACCTTGTTCAACGTGTCGTCTTACGTCCGACACTCACTCACTCACTCCCTCCCTCCCGCACTGAACGACACTCACTCACTCTCTCTCCCTCTCCTTCCCGCACTGAACAACCTATATCCCAGTGCCTTCTACACACACACACACACACACACACACACACACACACACACACACACACACACCTCTCCAGTCAATTTATAATGACCGTCCATCATCTGGCTTTTCTCTACACTCGAGATGACTTAGATAGACGTACTCTCTCTCTCTCTCTCTCTCTCTCTCTCTCTCTCTCTCTCTCTCTCTGACCTCCTTCCTCTGTCCTCCTGCCAACGGCGCTGGCGTCCCCTGGTCGACCTGCACACTCCTCCTGACCTGTGTATTGCCCTAGGGTACGACAGTGACCCACACGGGATATTTGTATCTCTTGAGTGTCGAACGCTGACAGTCACTGACGATGTATATACACACTGCTATCCTCTTACTGGCGAATCTCCTTCGAAAATAAGTGATACAAAACTAACCCCTGTGCTTTCCTAAGAACAGCATTAAACAGGAACTAAGCCTCTTGTATATATACACCTCGAAGGAAAGAGTGTTTGATTTAAATTTTCTGGCTCTAGAGTATGATAGAATCATTAGCTAGGGGTCAGAGATTCCAAAGTTGACCTACTCATCATCTAAGGTGCGTGACGAGTAGTTGACCTAGGAGGAACTCTTGACTATTGAGGGTTGTCACAAAAGGAACATGGGTGGAGGTTAGGAGGGTACCCTGGCGTCAGCTGTGTATTGGTGTTTAGTGCAGTAACTTTGAAGTCCCTCTTCATCGTAACTGCGTGTGTAACAACCTCGGCCACCTGGACTGTCTTGTGGTGTATATACCGAGAGACGACCTACAGATAACAATAGATTTCTGACCACTTGTCTTCGCTGATAGAGCTTTTCACCTTTTTCTCCTGAATCTAAAATCTTTCATCTTACAGCTTTTTCATCCGATCATGATTTACAAAAGTATGTAATTCAACCCTCTTTTTCCCTCCCCTCTCACTCTTTCTTTGCAAATCTTTGTCGGTATGATACGTATGAAAATGCTTATGATGAGATAAAGATGAATAACCCATGAACTACAGATGTATGAACATGCTTATGATAAGATAAAGATGAATAACCCATGAACGAGAGATGTATGAACATGCTTATGATAAGATAAAGATGAATAACCCATGAACTATAGATGTATGAACATGCTTATGATAAGATAACTATCAATAACCCATGGATGAGAGACTGGCTAAGATACATCTATCTTTGTGTTCCCAAACCATCGCGAACAGGTGGGTCATGCACCACTGAGGGCGTCAGTGAGGAGGACGTATCCATGAGCGGCCTGACCTCCTCCACTTTCCGAACATACACCAACGCAGCCTTCGGCAAGGTCGCCTACTCCGTACCTTTCTACGCACAGTAAGCGGGTGTTGTGACGCTAGACAAAATCTGTTTAAATTGAAAATATAAAGAACTTGAGCGAAACCAAATCTCCTGGTATGGTTTTTGGGTCTCACCAACATCTCTGAAAATCCACCACCACCCACCAACCCCTCCATCTATCTCTTCATCTGTCTTCTATCTATCTAGTTATCTCAACTCAAGACGTACCCTCCCCATCTATCTCCTTATCTATCGAGTTATCTATACACATAGAGATATGCGTATCAATCTTCATGTCTTCCACAGGTTTAAATTAGAAAGTTTTTTGGTGTTACGCAGGACACCTTCGTGACAGGGGCTCCCGCAACCCATGACTGCGCTACTTCCAGTAGCAGGGAAATGATGAACTCTTTAAGAGTGAGATTTTATCTTTCTTTTTTTTTTTGACGATGAGACAGTCTCGTCAGACGTGACTTTTCACCAGCGGTAACACACACACACACACATGTACATTGCTTTTGAGAAGAAGTACATCTAAGAGAGGCGATGGTTGTCTGCAGGTCCGGCCCAGGCAACGCTGTGGACAACGAGACGTGCCAGAGGTGGGGTAGCACCTTCAGGAAATGCTGCTTCCTGGGCTATGTCTCCCCCAAGAACTGGTGGTCGGTGGATCTCGGTAGCCCCATGCGCGTCTACATCGTCGATGTCGCCACGGCCAACAACTGGATCTTCAGGAACATCGTGGTGAGTGGACTCTTAAGTCAGTGTCTCTCCTTCTCTCCTCCTCCTCTTCCTGAGCCCTTCCCAGAACCCAACCATCAGGCACCCACCAGAGTTTCTTACCACCACGCCCACACAAGAGAAACCAAAGGAGTGGTATGTGATAATCGTTCATGGGAGCTGGGGCGGTAATGATTGCGTAATGGTTGGTGGTGGGGTGTGTGTGTGTGTGGTGGTGATGGGAGGGTCTGTGCGTAAGAATGCTTGGCCTGTCGGCTGGCGTATAGACGTGGAGAAAGTCATCTTGTGCCTATCCACACAAAGGGAATGACTCACTGAGGGAGTACATCTTGAAACAGATGTCATTCAATTGAACTGACAGAACTCTCGCCCACCTATCACACAATTTCTCTCGTGTACTACATCAGTTTATTCCAAGATGTGAGTAATATACTCTACCATGCGTGTTCAAAATTTCATACTGTACATCCTAAGTATGATATATATATATATATAGATCCATTATCATATACATATAGACATGGGCCACATGTATAGTGAGAGTAGTATCTGCGGTCTTAGAATTACCTTCTTCAACATCTGAAGAAGATGTTGATGATTATTTCGGTTGTTGGATGTAGTCATTCAGGTTGACGGCCTTAATGACCCTGGCAGTTGATAGGGCTAAAAGACTAAACTACAAACCAACCAACCAACTAACCATCCAAGCAACCAGCACCAACCAATCAACCAACCATTTAAACATCCAAAATCAACCAACCAACCTACATATAGATCCATAATCATGGTCTGTACCCACGAATCTCAAGATGAAAGTTGAATGACGATCTTATCATGCATTTATCTTAGCATGCAATTATCTTAGCATGCAATTATCTTAGCATGCAATTATCTTAGCATGCAATTATCTTAGCGTGCAATTATCTTGGGGAAAATGAAGACGACATCTTTGAAACTGGAACTCATGGCAACAGCCTATACAGATGTTAGCCCACTCCGGCAACTTCATATGCAAATGCATGAAGGTAAGCGCCTCAGCAACCTAATCATTTCTTTTTTGTCTAACCTTCCTCATCATCATTACACCATCAATACACGAGCCTGTAACTCTTCACATGCGATTCTCATCGGTCATTTCTTACTATGAAACAAGTCATTATCTCATCTCACTGTGTCAAGACATCATCTCTTATCGCACCGTGTCACGTCATTATCTCTTATCTCGCCGTGTCTACATGCAGTGTAGGCCTGACGTGAAATGTCATTTTCGGTGACCAGCTCTTACCGAGACGGTGATACCCCGCTCGCCAATATGCATCTGCTCATATAAAGTAAGAAGCACAGTAACAAGTTACAGTAACAAGTACAGTAACAAGTTACAGTAACAAGTTACAGTAACAGGTACAGTAACAACTTCCAGTAACAAGTACTGCCTGGGACCTTAAACATGGATATTTAGACTCACAAGCATGAGAATAGGTGGAGGTAGAACTTCATTATAGTGCCAAAGTACGAACACCTTCCACCGTTTATCTCATGTCAACCTGTCAACAGTCATTGTCAATTCATTGATATCACTTTAAGACATACAATGCGTCCATGTTATACACGAAAGTCGAGACGGTGTCCCTCTTATACACGAATATTCGAGACAGTGTCCATATCACACACACACGAATACTCAAGCCTATCATCCCTATCACCCATGAATATTCGAGCCTATCATCCCTATCACCCATGAATATTCGAGACATAGAACAAATGACATCATTACGTTCACGAACAATGCCTGTCCTTCCAGGTCCGTGTTGGACTGCGGTTGGTGACGAACGGGGAGCTGGAGAGGTATCAGATCCTGGGGTCTTATCCCCACTCGGGAACATGGCCCAAGGACACGAGGTTCAGGGTGTCCAACCCAGAGGGCATCGTGGGCCGTTACGTTAGCATCGAACAGAACTTCGCCGATAACTTGATACTTTGCGATGTGAACGTCTTCGTGTGACCTGTGGTCGGTCATTCATCTGTCTGTCTGTCTGTCTGTCTCTCTCTCTCTCTCTCTCTCTCTCTCTCTACTATGAGGAAGTGAATTACCTGAATACTTTTCCCTTCATCGTATATATATATATATATATATATATATATATATATATATATATATATATATATATATATATTGTAAAACATCACAACTGAGGTCGTATTCAAGTATCTTCTTTCTTGTATATCAAGTGATAGTTATATTTCTTTTTTGCATCTTCACTAATGTGATCATTACACGAAAGTGCACTTGGGAACTTACAGTGCTCCATTTTCTGTGCTTTTTGCTTACATATATATATATATGTATATATATATATATATATATATATATATATATATATATATATATATATATATATATATATATAAAATGCTTTTTGAACTTCCTAATATGTATTCATTGATATCATCTGGTGTAAGTGATGTGACCATGGGACAAAAAATCTTCATGGTAATTAATGACACTAAACAAATTTGTCAAAATGTTTTCTCTCTCTTCAAGAAAGACCAGAGCAACAGTGACATTTTCCTTTGACACGGAATGATTTAGTGCACTTTTTTTTTTTTTGAAGGCATTATGTGTAATCGTAATAATTTTCCTTGTTTCTTGTACAATAACATATCAAGATAACATTAAAAAAACCCACGTTACTGAACGTGTCATTTTGGCTGAGTTATGTGACGTTACATTCGATCTGTTCTCTGTAACGCTTACTGCAACTTGCTTCTCAATAACGTGTTTGCAGCAATGAAAGCTTGTGTGGAAAATGACCTTGCAGTGTTTTCAATATCCCAGCTTCTATAGAAATGATGCCTTTTTTGTCGTAACATAAATCGTATATATATATATATATATATATATATATATATATATATATATATATATATATATATATATATATATATATATATATATTCACAGGTAAGTCTGAGTACAGAAGCAAACGTCATATTCACAACACACATTGTTGTCTGCTGTTTCTCCTCACGTCTGTTCAGTCACTACACAAGACCTACTCACTTCGTCAGTTTTACTCCCCTTCGTCAGTAGGTCCACAGCACTATCTAACGCACACTATCCAACACATACTTAAGAACCTACATGCCAAATGTCACGACGGGGTCATTCTTGTACGAGTTTCTCCGTCCACAACAGACCTTTTTACGAACGACCTCTGCTGACGACCTATCGTGTGGTGAAACTGACGACCTTTCGTGTGGTGGACACACACACGCACGGTCATTTTCCTCCAGTGAACCCACCGCAGTCCATCATCAACCACATTCATGACGTAAGAGAAACGTAGACATGAAGATTACAGGTGTTACGATACTACAGTCCAAAGACCTTTAATAATAATAATAATAATAATAATAATAATAATAATAATAACAACAACAATGATGATAATGATAATAACAATAACAACAACAATAATGATAATAATAATAATAATAATAATAATAATAATAATAATAATAATAGTAATAATAATAATAATAATAATAATAATAATAATAATGATGATAACAGCAACAATAATAATAACAATGATAATAACATGTCATAATAACTTTAATAACATTAACAACTATGAAAAATATCAATAATAAGAATATCAACAACAGGATTAATAACAATAATGATAATAACAATAATAATGTAGAGACAGGATCCTAATGCGACTGAAAAAATTAATGTACGTCATCTTACAGCATCTATGACCATACATGGCCAACAACATGTTATGACACAACACACCCAAACACTTCCCTTATCTCGGTATCCCAATTCAGTTAATGTCTTTGCGTCTTATACACAAAGATGTTTGTATACAGCAATCATTTACCCCTCCTATGCGATCTACTGCCTACAATAGAGCCAAAACTAACAACAACAACAACAACAACAACCACAACAACAACAACAACTCTGCGATGCTCACTTGTTTACAACCTCTACGTGAGAGTACGATGATAGGTCTTTCAAATCTCTGTATGGCCTCACGAGGGATCGTACACTCTTTCCCACCACGTTAAGTGTGGACACACAGATTACGCTGAAGGTTTACGTGACGTACACTTATCACACTGGCTACTGCAGGGGTTCACAGGTGAGCTGACAGCATCTTCCTGTTGTAAATAGACTAATCTTACTTTACAAGTTAAAGAAAACAAAGTACTACGAGAACGGTTCTACTCCGATGGCAAGACTAGAATTCATAGCTTCTGGATGATACAACTGACTATATATATATATATATATATATATATATATATATATATATATATATATATATATATATAATGTCTCATACGATTCTTGGTCTTAAAAGAAACAGAATCCCTGCCTTTTTGGTACGTCAAGCACACGTCCAAGTGGCAGGGTGGAATACTACTTATCTCTCCAATATGTACACACTACCCAGGGTTCCCAAGACGCCACTTCTACTGAATGTTTCTCCACCGTGTGATACGGCTGGGAACACGCCTAAGGCTCCACTCCAAAACACATGGCGCCTACATCACGTGTTCATCTGGTCTTAGGGATGGCGCAAGACGTCCACATCTGACTACAATATTCCTCCCTCACTCTGCCTATCTGGCAGGGAGGGAGGGAGGGAGAGGAACACACGAAAGTTTTATAGACGTTTTCAATAAGCCCTTCTCATGTGTCCTTTGGTGCCACAGTTGATCTAACTTCTGCTTCCTTGAAGCACAAGGAGGCAGGGGTAAATGTTCGTCTTCAGTGTTCTGCAAGGAGCACTCGACACAGGAAGTGCATTTGAAATAGTTCAGTCGTTGTCTCACTGCAGATCAGCTTCAAAACGGAGTATGACACAAATAAAAGCATATCAAAGTTATACATACATGTAGCTAGACGAAATCGTCACTCTACATACGGTTTACAGGATCTAAGATCCATAAGTATATTCATGAGATCTGTAAATACAGACCTTCAGCTTGTGGGAGCAGTTAACACACACACACACACACACACACACACACACACACACACACACACACACACACACACAAACAAAAGCGTTTCATAATGCGTGACGTCAACCCGACGTATATAAAGAGGGCGACCGATCGCTTCTACCTCAATCACAGATCCTCTGCGTCAGTGTACGCAAGGATCCCTCTTACCCCAACACGTCCTATAATTCCCTCACATCATCTAACCTGTACCCCATCTCGTCTCTGGTTCAGTGATTCATTATTCACTAACTCGCACCTCACTAGCAAGGCCTGTGTACACCAGAGTGTGGAAGGATCCCCCATTCATATTTTCTGATCAATCTATTCGTAAGAGATCCTGATATGAAGTTCCTACTTGGTTTCGTGGGCGTGATAGTGTTGATCACTGGAGGTTAGTATAACAATATACCTTGTGATCAATACTCTGATCATTCCGTCGCCTGACTGTCATTAATCTATAATCATTATGGCCGTTTATTGACAGAAGACAAGATCAAAGTTATCTTACCCCTGATCATGACGGAGTTCTAATCTATCTTTTTTTTTCAGGTCTGGGTCATGACTGCGAGCGTCCATGCAGGTCCGGCGACCGGCGGACGTGCATGTACGAGTTCCGGGTGCAGGAGTACCACACGGTGGGCCGTGCTTGTTACGACTGCCCCACCAACCCGGAGGACTGTCAGCGTGAGGAGTGCGTGGCTGCTGACGGCGTACCGAGGCCGATGCTGACAGTCAATCGTCAATTACCTGGACCAGCTATACAGGTGAGGGTCGAACCTGCACTCCTCTGTGGGTCGAGCTATGCCACACTCTACCAGTCTTCTCACACACCGTCTTTCAGCCACTTTCAAAGGGAGTAAATCTGCCTTGAGAACACGTATGCGTGAAGGGAAGAGTTAGCGACTGAAACGTCAAAAAACCAATACAAATACAAAACAAAAACTGTATTTCAAAGAAGAAAATAAACCCAACAAGCATTATCAACTCTCAAACGATGATAATGTTGGCTAAATTAAAAGGACTGAGCTTCCATTATACTTAATTTCCTCTTCTTCTCTTTTTCGCTTTAAAAACCTGTGTAATATTCTTGTTGTGTGGTGGGTTATGAGTCTGCGGTGTGATGTATGACAGCTAAACATCACGACTGTAGCATCCAGGAGCCATTATGTAGTGGTTTATGAGCCTCTGGTATGATGTAGTATCTACATATCACGACTGTAGAGCATCCAGTAGCCTAAGAAAATACCTTGTCTCTAGTCTTAGACCATCTCGCGCTGAGGAACTCGCGCGGAGGAGCGTTAACCTCCCACCTTCTTCAGGTGTGTGAAGGGGACCGCGTCGTGGTAGACGTGAAGAATGGGCAGTTATCAGACGCAGAGGCCATTCACTGGCACGGCCAACACATGAAGTCTTTCCAGTATTACGACGGCGTCCCGTTCATCACCCAGTGCCCCATCCACGGGGTCTTTCGCTACGACTTCCGCGCAGACACTCCCGGCACTCACTGGTGGCACTCCCACATCGGTAAGGAGAGAGAGAGAGAGAGAGAGAGAGAGAGAGAGAGAGAGAGAGAGAGAGAGAGAGAGAGAGAGAGAGAGAGAGAGAGAGCACCAGAGGTGTTGAATCGCAATGTTAAGACCACCCTCCACGCATCCCCATCGGCACTAACAGTGAGCGGTACGCTTCACCCTATTCCACTTCAGGCGTCCATCGAGCTGAGGGCGTCTTTGGGGCGCTTGTGGTGCGACGGGCGGAGGACCTACATGCTGGAGCGTATGAGGTCGACTCCACCTCCCACGTTCTCGTGTTGCACGACTGGATCCACGAACCCGCTTTGGACAAGTTCTCCGGACGCCATCACAACACGCGAGACGATTACGCCAGCACCATCCTGATTAACGGGAAGGGCAGGAACTCCGCCGCCAAGGTGAGGCGCAGTGCCAGGGACGAGTGGTCAAGTGATGCAATACTCTACTTTGGAAGAGGGATTGGTGGACGAAGATATTAAAAACTGACAACACGGGCGACTGAAACATTCTAAAATACGTCATTTCTTTCACTTAGTTAAACGCTACGAAGCTGAATTTGTCCCTACGCCTCTCTAAATACAGATGGCAAGCGGAGTTGATCACAACAAACACATTTATACGCACGATTCAGCCAGACACATCATCCTATTTTCATGCCAGTCTCAGGAACCTCGGACCTCCCTCCCTCTGTATGGCATAGATGCGTATGGAATGATCTAGCGACTTCATCCACCCCGGCAGATCGAGGGCACGTCGGTGCAGCCCACGCCCCTGGAGGTGGTACGAGTGACCCAAGGCTTGCACCACCGTCTGCGTCTCGTCGCCGCCTCCTCCCTCAACTGCCCCATGATCGTGAGCGTCGACGACCACACACTCACCGTCATCGCTTCTGACGGAGAGGATATCGTCCCCATCACAGCCGACTCTCTTGTCATGTATTCGGGTGAGTCGTTTCCCCAGCAGGTCTCACATTGGGAGGGTCACACAGCGGGTCTCACAGTGGGTGGGGCACATAGCGGGTCTCACACTAGGAGGGGCACACAGCAGGTCTCACAGTGGGAGGGGCACACAGCGGGTTCACACTGGGTGGGGCACATAGCGGGTCTCACAGTGGGAGGGGCACACAGCGGGTCTCACAGTGGGAGGGGTACACAACGAGTCTCACAGTGGGAAAGAAAGCGAATACTCTGTCACTCTAAGAATGATCTCATGACTGAGGGAAAATATTGTACCACCAACACCCACGTGAGTTAAGTGTCGTCAATCCCAAACAGTTTACCTTATCATCTTTAATCGAGTCACTGGCAGGCTCGAACCGTGGTGTTGTTTGACTTCTGGCTAGCCAATGATAATGGGTATTAACGTTTCGCTTTCTTCTTTTATTTTTCTGTCCAGGATGTTTATAATTGACTTTCTTTCTCTCTCTCTCTCTCCCAGGTGAGAGGTTCGATGTGATTCTGGAGGCTGACCAACCCGTCGACAACTACTGGATGAGGGTCAATGGCCTCATCGACTGCGAGTAAGTGTAGCCCTGAGAGAGAGAGAGAGAGAGAGAGAGAGAGAGAGAGAGAGAGAGAGAGAGAGAGAGAGAGAGAGAGAGAGAGAGAGAGATTCGACGTCCCGGTCGATCATTTAAGTCGTGTTACACCAACTCTCTTGATATAATGGAAGACACATTCAGTGTCTCACTTATCTACGGGCACCGTCTAAGGGCCTGCTCTTTGTCAGACTCATCCGCACCATAGTCTACTGGAAACCAGAGACTTGGATTCGAGAACAACTTATAGGAGGCTGAGGGGCGCCATCCCCTCTCGGTCCTTCGGCTTAAAAGACAGTTTACATACAACAGACGCAAGACCGAGGACTATACACCCGCAGGCTCATTAACTGTCACCATTTACGACTGCTGCAGGCAAAACCAGTGCGTGCAGGGCGCGGTGCTGAGGTACGACGGCGCCCCTGAGACGGAACCAGCTTCACCGCTAGTGTACGACCCGACATACCCACCTGGAGTCGTGAGTAACCCAGTCCTCTTCTCATGGTGATGGTCGTACTGAGAAGTAACACTTGGGGTTTGATATCATGGCTCCTTTGCAAATGGTCATTTTCATTCCTTGAGTTCGTCTCTTGTTACTTTTGAAGATGGAGAAGTATCAGTGTCCTTACTAAGATATTATCGTTATAAAAACAATCGTTATAAAAACAATCATAATTATCGTTCGGTCTTCTGGAGCTACCTGCTGTTCAGTTACATCATTTAGCTACAACACTTATGACTTGATGATAGCTGAGATTGGGTCCTTCTATGGCTATCACTTGATTCTCTTCCGGCCAAGCGGAGGTCAGATGGGCATGGCTAGTGGATGACTAGTAATCACACACACACACACACACAACGGTAACTGACACCGTGCCAGAGAGGCATCTCATCGGATCGAGGATCGTAAGGGACTGTGTTCGTGCCTACACTTCTATCACGTGGTAATATTGCGTTACGTTTCACGAGGTAAACATTCTCAGTTCTGCTTTTCCCTGTACGTGGTGAGGTCCTCCAGTTTTGCTACACTCCTCACTGTTATGGTCATCGTTTCTCCTTTGCTTTTCCTAGGTGTTGAACCCGACACAGTGATGCCACGCCTCTTCGCTGGTGTTGTCTTTCCAATCTCTTATGTTCCTTGGTGGTAAAAAACCCCACCGACTATCCTGTATCCCTTCAGCCGGTAATCCCTCCCCCTCCTCACTTACTCACACACCCTCTCTCGCAATAGTGACTCCTCCTCAATCTCTTCTGTCCCCCCTTGGGAGGTGACGCATCCCAACTCTCTTCCCCAGGTCGTGAATCCCCTCAACTCCGGTGGCGGAGTCCCGGAGGAATTGACCATGATTGACTTGGACGCCCTCGACGACCCCAACAGCAGCGTCCTGGCGCCACAGGTCGACAAGCAGTTCTACCTCGGCCTTCGACTTCAAGCAGGTCAACAACACCCTATTCTACAACCCTGATCTATACCCCTACAATGGAGGTTAGTTGAGGTGCCATCCTAAGGCGGGATATCCCGTCTAAACACCCTACGAACCCAGCCATCACTGGAATATCCCAAGACTATACTAACCCCTACCATCAGTGGGATATCCCTTCTTAAGACTATACCAACCCCCCACCATCAGTGGGATATCCCGTCTCAAGAACATACTAACTCCTCCTACCACCACCATGTTCCAGTCTCGGAGGAGTGGCGGATCAACACGCCACAGCTGAACGACGTGACATTCGTGTTCCCCGATGCTCCTCCGCTCTCTCAGCCCGACGCCTCGCGGCAACACACCTTCTGTCGCTACGGAGAGGTCAGTCCCAGGTCCCCCTTTCCCGCACCTCATGACGAACTTACATTCCAGACTTTATGTCACGTACAATGTCTCATGACGCGGACCACACTGAGGTTATTACCCTCGTCACAAATATGGTCAGAAAGGACACCAGGTAGTATGATTTCGTGCCCATCTTTGATGGCCAAAGAAGAGAATTCATACATGTCAATAATCCTTTTTAATAGATCTACAGAGAAGTAGTTCATCTCATGGAACGTTATGGCTATCAAGGCAAGAAGTCATTAATCTAATATTCCGCGTCATTTACATCATTACAGATCACAACGGTAAACCTCCACCGGTAATGCTATTGCTAGTCTCCTTCTTAAGTAAATACGTAAAGAAAATGACTTAAGTACTTTGCTGATGAGGATATGGTTAACCTGACGCAACGAAAAATAGTTATCAAATGGAAGAGTTCGATGAAGATGAATGTACCTCACCGAATACATCAAAAGTAGTATATAAAATAGTATAAGACGATTCTCTATTCATGTATACATATACTGTAGATCTGACCTGTGTGTGTGTGTGTGTGTGTGTGTGTGTGTGTGTGTGTGTGTGTGTGTGGGTGTGTGTGTGTGCAAGCTTTACGAATTCAGCTTTAATGATCTTTAGAAGTCGACAACCATCAGATACGGACACTTTATCTTGACACAGGGAAATTCGATAACCACGACGACCATTAAAAGGAAAAGTCATTACTTGTGTATGGGGTTATTGAACGCCATGGGGCACCGATAGGCTTCATCTGTTTCGGTTTCTGTCCCATATAAATAAACGTCCAGGGTCTCGTTTCCCTTTACTCAGTGATGCCACCTGTGAGTAAGCTATTCCATCCGGATATGCTCAAAATCCGAAGCTTAGAGATAACGTAGATACAGTAGCGAACGAACGATAAGGATTAAAAAGTGAAATGAAAAGATAAAAGCTGCTGAAGTATGACTCAAAGCTTGAAAATGATGATGTTTCATGTATCTATTACTTGAGGATGACCTGATATGATCTGGCGACCATTATCTATCTAACTGTCATTCTTGACTTCTGTACGTAATAGACAGTTTTAACATCTATCTGGCTGTTACTTGTGTCTCTGGCAGTCACCATGAACACACAGCTAGAAGTCCTTCTTCCTATGTCTGTCTGTCCTGCTTAACTTCTCTGTGGAGAACATCATTCTCGAGTTCTACATACACACCTGATCTTCAAAATTGGGGACTTAAATGAGCTCTCGTCATCCCCACCACACCGACAGCCACCATCGTGTGAGGGAGACTTCTGCAGCTGCACGTACGTGTTGGAGGTAGCGTTGGGGGAGACGGTGGAGATGGTGTTGGTGGACCAGGGCAACATTGGTGACGAGAACCATCCCTATCACCTGCACGGCTATGTCTTCCACGTCGTGGCGATGGGCCGTCTCGGCAGGTAGGTCTTACTCCCATTATCATGGCAATCTTTGATGATACGTAAAGTGTGTACATACATCTCTGAAGCTTTTCCTTCTCTACCGTCTAAACTTGACTTTCCTATGTGTCCTGTGTCCAAGACTCTGTCTGATCATTTTCTGTTCCTCGTATTTACATCTTGACTGTCCCATTTGTTTTTGCTGTATCATGAACTTTCTTGGTAAGTTTCATTCCTGATATAACCAAGATTAAATATCTCCCAACTCTTTCACATTACTCGTAATGACTTGGTTGGGTTTCTTTTCTTTATCACTTAGTTCCTTCAGACGAAGAACTAGCAAGTTCCTTATGAACATGTTGGAATGATATACTTTTCTCCATGTCCCTGACAGACAGATGTCCATCTTAGATTATGTGTATAATAAACAGAATAAATACTTGAACGCAGGTTCCGACGATCACCTTTTACTATTCTGTTTTTTTTTTTTTTTTCCACAGCACCACGTCTGTAGCGGAGGTGGCTGCCCTGGACGCGGCAGGGGGCATCACACGTAAGCTGAAGAACGCCATCAAGAAAGACACGGTCACCATCCCTGACGGTGGCTACACCATCATCAGGTTCACTGCCGACAACCCCGGTGAGCGAGCCTCTCATCCTCCCACAATCTTACGCACCTACGACGGATTACGTCATCTCTCTGGTTCATTATAGTTCTTTATGTTTATCGCATGTCAAAATGGTCGATTCCTTTTATCATCAGAGCACAGCCGATAACGGGCTGTCGCTGACAAGAGCCCGTGCCACGTTTGGTCACGGCGAATCTCTACACGTCCGTCAAAATGGTTGACCCATCTTTCATCTGAATCGCTTTACCCCATCTCCGTCTGGGGCGAGTTCGCCGGCAGCCTAATAACTAATACAAATTCCTCGACCTCTACAGGTTGGTGGCTGATGCACTGCCACCTCACCTTCCACTCGGAGATCGGAATGGCTGCCGTTCTGCACGTTGGTGAACCAGAGGACCTGCCCCCTGTACCACAAGGCTTCCCAACGTGTAGCTCCTTCATCCCCGATCTGTAGGAAAGGAACTTTGTCTTCCACGTGGGTGTATGCGAACTCCAGCCCAACCCTGCAGGGACACACAGCCTCAGTGCTGTCCATGGCAAGACAGTAGGATCTCAAGCTCAGGTCACCTCCCCTATAAGTCACAGCTGACATGTATTTCACTATCTTTTCCCCGTGCGTCACAGCTCCCACGCAGAGAAAGAGTTGTGAGCTAATCTTTCCTTTCTCATTTCGAGGAATCATTCTTAAATAAATTCATCCTAGAGGTACCTTCTTTACTGGCCATCTGAATCCAATAATTTCTTTCTCACATACACACTTCTCTCCCACGTTTCTGTACTCACATCTAACACTTGACCCTTTCCTCGTGCCTTCATATCGTTTAAATGAACTTACGTCAACTCTATTTAAGTCCTAGATATTTACAAAGATGTCTGTTTTTCTTATTATGTGAATATCAAATGATCACAACGAATCCACTGCCTATCATTCCTAACGTTGGCGTATTCTAAAATCACGATATCAGGTAAATTGATAAGCAAGAACGATTTAAAGAAATGTTGAATCTAGCTGTAGGAAACTGCAAAGGAAAGAAACATGTTGGTACCTCAAAGATGCGGGATCCCCGTAAAATGGGGTTCTGGGGTTAAATGTAATATAATTGTACGTTGGTTAGTTGTTGTTTGAGATCTAGGACTGCCACCTGCCAGAGTTATTAATGCCGTCAACTTCAAATCATAACCATCAAACGAAAGATGATTTAACTCCTTCTTCAGGTGTTTAAGGAGAATTGTAAAACCACATACTCAGTGGGCTCAGAGCAAAAAGGAAAATATTAGCAAAAATGGTGTCTCTAGAAGGATGTGAAATTACAGGATGGGCATTACGTAAAAAACTAAAACGAATCAAAAGAAAGAAAACCGTAACCGAAATTGTGATAGAAGATGAGCATACTAGGAGAAAACGAAAACAAATCTGTAAAACTTTACGAAAAATAACAAAAGTAACTGTCATCGTAATAAAATCTATATCAATTATCTTATTTATTTTCATATAATCCCCATGATCCTTTCTCTACTAATTCATGTAGCTTCAAGGCTGCACTACATTCAGCAGTAGGGAAATGACAGACCCTTTAAAAGTGAAAAGGTCTTAGCCGAGATCGTACTTTTATTCGTTCCATGACGATGATACAACTTCACCGAAGGTTTCTTTTTCACTGTCGATACAACCCCAAGCCGGAACAGTCCGGTAACACCAAACTATACCGATATTATACTTATATTCCTCAGTTAGAAAATATTCTATGATATATACTTGAGAGCTGATAGATGAGATAGACTTAACAGCGTTTTAAAGATTCTATGATAGGATCTATGATAGGTTCGACGAAGTGTCATTGCTTTCCATTATGTATAAGTTACCCATACAACCATTCTCTCTCACTTAAGCTCTCAAAGAAAACGCGTATCAAACCTATAACTAAAGGAATTTGGTTACATATTTCTATACGCGTCATTATCACATATATCCTTGAAATCAAGAGGCTTTACCAATAGTTTGATATATAGTTTGCATTTCTAAGATGAAATATAGTAATTCACGTTTAAAGATGCAATTATATGATCGTCATAGCTAACGAGGTCCAGGGAAGGACTCCTAAGAAAAAAAATATTTGTCATTTGAGGAAAAGCTGTGCTCAAGAAGACATTACGAAAACGACTATAGTCAAGAATACTCTCTGGATAAAGTCTTCGTCATTTTCGCTTGGAGAGACATGTCTCAAAACAAGCGTCAAACAATGTACGTTCTCTTGACCCTGTTTAACTTGCTTTCTCACTTACCCAAAGTGTATTCTGGCTACACACAGCAATAACACAATCTTATGCGTCTACTGTGTCTGGTGCAACACACACACACACACACACACACACACACACACACACACACACACACACACACACTGTCTACCTTATCAT
Source organism: Panulirus ornatus (assembly GCF_036320965.1). Lineage (NCBI taxonomy): Eukaryota > Metazoa > Arthropoda > Malacostraca > Decapoda > Palinuridae > Panulirus > Panulirus ornatus. The sequence continues at coordinate 5,011,542 of NC_092282.1, forward strand.
CGAAAAAGGTCCTAATATCACCTCTCAACGAGGACCAAAATGAAGGCGTTCTAATCTGGTTGCCAAGAGACATTTTGCCCACTCGAAGTTAACAGAGTAAAATGTCCTTTTCCATCTCGCTGGAGTTCATACGCAAATGAGTATCATTCATTACAATTTCATGCAGCTTTTAAGACGATAAAGGGATATCATAGCCTTTGCTTAAGTTATCATTAGAGTAACGTAAAATATTTAGGTTCAAACTACGTACAGGATTAATATACGAATGAGATGGACGAGTATATATGGACGTGTAGGAATGTGGCTGGAAATCATACGGGAAAACATACAACAAAATCATACACTACAATTATACAATAAAATACATCAAGGTTATAATGAAAGTCTACAAAATCATAGTTAATAAACTTTTTAGTTTTGTCATTTATTCTGTATTACTCTTACCTCATAATACACAAAAGCAAATAAAATAAATTACACAAATACACACACACAGCGTATACACGGGAAGAGAAACTAAACACACACACACATACACATACAAATACATGGACGGATAAACCTTTACTTTAAGCATACATACACACAGACATTACCCATGCATACATATACAGTCTTCTTACCGCCGTGGTCAGCGATGAGACCTTGGAATCTTAAGGACCCGCGTTCGAGTCCCAGATAGGGTAGCTGGCTCACAGTCAACCCACCTGTTTATCCTAATCTTTAGAGCTAGTAAATAAGCGGATACTTGACGTAACATATATATATATATATAGCTAAATAGACAGTTAGATAGCTCAAGATATAGGACTTCATATACGTGTAGAACTCCCCTTACAGTACAAATAGGTCATTTTATACACACACACACACACACACACACAGAGCAGCTGTCTGCTGGGGTCCGGGGTATTAGCTGGGGGGACGGGGTAGTCGCGTGACAAGAAGGCATCCATTACCACTGATTATCCTCCACAGTTTTGTCAGAAGGACGTGACGGTCAAAATCACTTACCTACCCCTCGTTTCCTATTCAGATATTTCATGCTGGAGCACAGCCAGCCCTGTTAATGATACTCGTAAAACCCGGTCGCTGACAGTCTAGCTCGCCAGGTGTGAACTACAACCAGACTGCCAGCGAACACAGGGCACCGTACTTTTTTTAAAGGCGGGTGAACGTTGTTCATACGGCGCTCAAGTAATATCATCTCTCGGTAGTTCCAGGTGTGGCCACACTATTTACGCGGCGCTGACGTACCATCTTTCGATAGTTCCACGATTGGCCACATTGTTTACAGAGCGCTGTATTCTTTTTTTTTTTAATATATATATAATTAATGGCATCTTGAACGTAATGTTAGAATGGAAAGCACTATGTTCAAACGCCTGATTGATATCATGTAATATCCATAGTTTTATTTTTTTTTTCTTATCGTCTTTTTAAAACTTAGTTTCCATTAACTTTTCTTTTTGGACGTACATGTTATATTTCGTTAGAAGAAAACGTTTAGGTTTTCAAAGGTACATTCTCCTCTTCGTATATCGAGAAAGGATAATACGATACAGCATACTTATATACATACTACATACACATCGTACCGTGTAAGATGAGATGCTGAACATTTACTGGTGTTTCTACATATTGTCCTACATCTGTGATTTGTTAGTTTGCTTTTGAGGATGTGATGAAATACACGAAAGCGCTTAGGCTAATGCAATGTATGAAGAATATAATCTTTTCTAAAATTCAAAATCCATTTTCCATAATGAATCTTCGATGCAAAATCATGTCTTCATTAAGCTGTCTTCATACATCTGTGTGTGTGTGTGTGTGTGTGTGTGTGTGTGTGTGTGTGTGTGTGCATACTGAGGATGGGTATTATCATAACGAATTTGTGCCAAAAGATGAATACGAATCCCATCGCTTACTGAAGCATTTTCATAAGAATGATATCATCATGATGAATATATACTAGAACATTACTTCCCAAACATAAATATTAACATATTGACTGATCTTCCTCACTCAATCATTAAGCTTCTATGTTTCTCTTGGTTTCCACGCGACTTGAGAAGGGTATTCAAGCTCTTATATTAGCACACAGTCATAAGGACGAGGAGGAGGAGGAGGAGGAGGAGGAGGAGGAGGAGGAGGAGGAGAAGGAGGAGGAGGAGAGAAGGAGGAGAAGGAGAAGGAAGAGAAGGAGGAGGAGGAGGAGAAGGAGGAGGAGGAAGGAACCTCTCTTTTCATGTGTATTGGTTATATTGCAAAGGTGGACTCGCCCTACCACTATCACTACTGCCTCCCTGGTGCACGCCCAACACCCATAGCCACACACACATCCCTCCTCCCCCTAACCCTTTCCTTGCTCCCCAATCAGCAGCTGGGGTGCGGGAAGACCTCCAGGTGTTGCCACTTTACCTGTGCCAGGTGCCTATTATGTTCTGCTGCAACACTGTCTTTCTCGATGATTTATAATGTGAGGAAGTTATGAAGCTGTTGCAGGGAGGGGAGTTCAGAGGGGGAGAGGAACTTTCCTTGCGTCTTTCCCATGAGGGGTAAGGGAGAGCCGCCCCTCCTCCTGCGGTACCTCCTGACGGAGGGGAAGATAAAGACAGGGGAGAAGGGAAGGTGTGAAGTGAAGCAGTCACGAAGGCACCACCTGACTCATGAAACCAACTAGAAACCAGGAGTCGAAATGACTTCATTCATCCTCATACGAGGAGAAAACACAGAAAACGCCTATGTTCTCTGACTCTACCTACCGCTGTGTTTAGGTCGTATCTGACTCTGATGTTGGGGGATTTATCAGCTGCTGCTCTGAGACGCAATCAACACAGAGAACGACGAGGAACCAACACGACCGTTCGATAATCCTCAGAGGCAAAGGAGGAGCCATTCGAGTCATGGTCCTCAAGTCCTGGCTGTAGGTAAGGTAGGTGGGTGGGCTGGGCGGCTCCCCTTGAGAGAGAGAGAGAGAGAGAGAGAGAGAGAGAGAGAGAGAGAGAGAGAGAGAGAGAGAGAGATAATAACACTACATCGTCGAGCAGGAATTTTTTTTGGGGGGTCCACAGAGATGCAACATTATTGACCCCATAAAACACCTCCCCACCACCCACCCGCACTGCACCAACATGCTAACAACAACAACAACAACACCCCCTCCCCCTCATCCTTCACACTAAGAACCCCCAACCCCCATCTTTCACACCACGACCCCTCCCAACCCCTCTCACTTCCTTACACACACACATCCGTCCTCATACTAAAAGCATTTCCAATACAAATAAAACAAACTCCTCTAACCTACAAGCACACCTTTCCCCTTAAAAAAAAAACTAAATATTTCCCCCCTTTTTTCTTTCCATTTTTTTGTCCCCCTCCCCTCCCCTTTCTTGTCCCCCTCCCCTTCCGTTTCTTGTCCCCTCTCCTTCCCCTCTAATTTTGAGGCACAGTGGCACGGGGAAGCTGGCCATAAAAAGACCCGTTAAATACAAGTAATTCCAGAGCAATTTTCACCTCACGTCATCAGTACTCATTATCAACAATGTGGAGGGGGGAAGAGGGTGGGTTGGGTAAGGGGGTGGGAAGGGAGGGGGAGGAAAGGTGGTTATACCTAGGGGTAACTTCGATATAATTCAAGTTTGATTACTCGCTATTAAAAATATATAAGTAATATATGTGGCATAGGTAATGACCACTCTATCATCCCATGATCCAAAAATTCTATTCATAACTTTGTGTCTTTTTTTCTTCTCTCTCGAGGTGGATTCAACGAGGGGTGACACACACTGGACAGAAGAACTGAAGCAAGACGAGGCAACTGATGTTCTAGACACGAAATGTGAAGTCAATGTCAGCTGCAGCTCCAAAGGTTTGTGAATTCGCTGTTATTCCAAGGAAAAAAGGGGTCATGAATTACGTCTAAAAACAATGCTTGTCATTTGTCTATTCTATTCCTAACCTAAGAAGCAAGTATTAGCTAGTCATCATCTGATCAACTCTAGTTCTAATGAGGTTTTCTAGTGCTGGATCATGGTTACAATGCTAGACGAAGAAGACTTCCTCCTGACAATCAAGGATCGCTGATCAAAGACTTGGCAGTAGCAATGGCATTAGCAGCAGCAGCAGCAGCTCCTGTACCAACCGAACAACCTTACACCACCACCACCACAACTACCACCACGCACACACACACACACACACACACACACACACACACATTCACTGACTTTCTCTCCAGCCATAGAAATCTAGGAAGAAGAAGGAGAGAGAGAGAGAGAGAGAGAGAGAGAGAGAGAGAGAGAGAGAGAGAGAGAGAGAGAGAGAGAGAGAGAGAGAGAGAGAGAGAGTTGAAGGTGGTGGGGTATTGGTGAGGTGAGGTGAGGTGAGGAAGGGGAGGTGAGGAAGGGTGGGACAGGGGTGGTGGTCTCCTCCTATGTCCCTGGGCAGGGAGGAGAGGACGCCTGTACAAATATTTTGATAATGGCGCTAAATAATTCATGGAAGGGCACACGTATTTTCACAGCGCTAGGAACTAGGGAGAGGAAAAGGTGGGGGAGGAGGGAGGGTGGGGCCCTTTGTGGCGTACACGGATATCCCGTGCGTAGACGCCTCCCAGCCCAGCCCACCCCCAAGCCCGCCCATCCGCCCACCCCCTTGCCCGCCCAAGTTGCTTCCCGCCCACAGCTCACCCAGTCGCCACCACCCACCGCACTAGGGACCCCTTGCTATAGCACTTCTCTTCATAAATATAAATGATAATTCTAGTTAAATAAAGCTTCTTTCTTTATTTTTTTCTTTAAATAAAACAGAAGCAATGTATTCAGACATATTTTTCCCCACCGTTTCGTTGTTCATCTCCGCTTCATGACTCTCATTGGCATCTATGTGAAAAATGAAAAAAAAAGAAAATTGCTTCAGCCAGAGGCCGAGCGTGGATGGTGTGGTGATGGACGACCGACCCACGCCAGAAGCAGCGACAAGGTGGATGAGCAAGTGGAACTCTCCACACACACACACACACACACACATACACACACACACACATACATAGAGCTACGGAGCGACACGTAGGCGTTTCATGCAAGTGATCTCAGGCCGAGAGAGAGAGAGAGAGAGAGAGAGAGAGAGAGAGAGAGAGAGAGAGAGAGAGAGAGAGAGAGAGAGAGAGAGCAAGCAGCCATTTGTGATATCAGGGACGTGTCCAACAGTAGCAGCTGTTGTGAGCCGACGTTACGACAGGTTTCAACTGTGTCACTAGTTTACTTCTTTCCCGTCTGGACCTACCGAAAAATAACCCTGGATATATCATTTTTTTCCCTCTTTTCCTCTGTGGTTTTAGCTCTCTCTCTCTCTCTCTCTCTCTCTCTCTCTCTCTCTCTCTCTCTCTCTCTCTCTATGTTTTATATCTGAACACTGCTGCGTCTCTTTTATCCTATATCAAAAGTATATCCCATCTCATTTCCCCTACTCCCCCCTCTTCCATTCCACCCTCTCTAGCTCTATTCTCCCTTCCCATCCCTCCACCCCCCTCAGTCCTCCTCTGTCCCTTCTTCTTCCACAAGAACATGACTAAATAGGGGTCAAAAGCCTTATGAACAACTGAACAGCACCAACTACTCTGTCCAGCCAACGTTACACCCTCAATCTGTGAGACGCAGTATTTTTCGTCTGTGTTACGACCAAATTCAGGCGCATTTTTGGGCCTCCCGACCCCTTTGCAATCTGCTGTCAAAGGATGCTGTTAACGGAACGTTCGTGTAGATTTTTTTGAAATGGAAGTTTTTATGGGAGGGGATGAAATATATATACTTTTTCCTCCCCCCTCAGTCTATAACAGGAAATAATACGAGATGCGAAGAAGGGGTAAGTCTAGTCGTGTGTTAACACCCTCTGCGGTTTGGGTGCATCTGTGTCTCTGCCCTCCCTTACCCCTCCGGCATTCTATGTCGCTTCTCCCTGCTACACCCCTGTCGAATTCCCGCCACCCCCTGCCCACTTCACTCACCTCCCCCTTCAGTGTTGTCCTGTTCCCCTTTCCACGTCACTATTTAAGACCACAGTCTCCTTTCGTATCGGGTTTTCTACGCTTGTCTTTTCCATTCTTACTACCACAATATTTCTAAGTCACTTCTCCCACTTAAGACATCTTGTCATGTCTTATCTTTCTTTACCATTCCTTAACCCTTTCATATGCTCCTCATTTTCAGAGCCACCTATTCATATAGCCTCCTCGATCATATAGCCCCCTCATTCATATGGCTTCCTCATTCATACAGACCCTCGTTCATATGGCCTCCTCATTCATATACAAAGGGATTAAAACAGAAACAGACCACTGGGTCCTTTCGAGGCTGTGTGTGATACCAGACCCTCATTCATATAACCTCCTCACTCATTTAGTCCCTCATTCATAGAGGTCTGTTATAAAACCTCCTCATTCTCATAGCCCCTTATTCATAGAGATTCGTCATTCTACTCTCCCATATCCCTTTCCATGCGTCCCTCATCTGCATCCTTCTCCCGTGCCAGTCCACCATCCCGCCCACCACACCAGCACCAGTCTTGCTCTTCATTCTCCCAGTTTCACCAGCATTTGATGATGAGTCTTTCCCCTTGCTACAATCCTCCGGTCCTCTCCTTATACACTCCTTCCTCCCTCATCCGCCTCAACTCTCTCTCTCTACCCTCTTTCCTCTGTTAATCCTTCTGTATCCTCACTTAGCCTCACTCATCCTGCGCCACCACTCCTCTGCAGCTTCAGGACCCATCATCCATCTCCATATACCTTCTATTTTACCCTCTTCCTTTATGTCTACTTTCCTGGTTATTTGGGATTCCCATCTTCTCTTTTCCTTCATTTGTAATCCACTTCCTCACATACTTTCCCGTATCTTCCCTCTCTCATACTTTCCCTATCTTCCCTCTCTCATACTTTCCCTATCTTCCCTCTCTCATACTTTCTCTTGTGTTTCTTCCTATTCGCTTATTCTTAAGTCTGTTACATTCCATTTTATACACTCTCGTCCAGACGTCTCCCTTCCTTTGACCAGTTCCTCTTGTACACTTCACATCTGTTTCACATTCCTTTTCCCCACCCTATCATCCCCCGTTTTTTCCCCCTCATATACTCCTTTCCCAACCTCCTCCATCCCTCCTTTTCCACACATACCCCATCCCTGTTCCCCCGTTCCCCCTCACTCACCTTGTACCACGACCACCACCATCACCACCTTCGTCCCCCCACCACCATCTACCACCATCACCCCCACCAAAACACACTCTCCCACCCTCCCTCACCCACCTCCCCCCACGCATGACATTTGCCTCCGCGTCATACAAAGGCAAGAAAGGGCCTGGTCTCATGTAAAGTTCACCTGTACACTCACACACATTCGCCAGTCTTTTTGATAATCTGAACTTTGTTTACAATGTAGTGACTTTTAAAAATGGAGTGTTTCAATCGATGCCAGCTGCTATTTTTTTTTTTTCAAGGTTTCTCCCCTTCCCCACCCATCCATCCCCCACCCGCCTTTGCGTTTTAAGGGAAGGGAAGTGTGAGGGGGGAAGGGGGGCATTTCTGCCTTCGTTGCTTGCATGAGAATGCAACTGTGTCTGTGTGTGAAATCGTACACTGTGAAGGGGGGAAAGGTAAAGGAATTAATGCAATGTAATTTCAGTTGCTACGTGGCTCATTCTCTCTGCTTTACACAAAGTGTTACTTTGAAAAGATAACACAAATAACATTACGAGAATATATATATATATATATATATATATATATATATATATATATATATATATATATATATATATATATATATATCGTGACCTTTCCAATACAAAATTGATAATGCAATGTCACAGACGTAACTAAACATCATAAGCATATGATACATAATGCCTATATCATCATATACATCTATATTGTACATATATATACACATATTAACACATGCATTTACATCATATGTATATACAATATGTGGCTTTAATATCGTTATCTGTACGAGTTTGATACTAGATTATCCAAGCTGATAATCTGATAAAAATCATTGTACATCTTGGCTAAAATATGGTCATTTAGATAAAGAATTTGAGGCTTATCTATCTATTTGTCTGTCTATTAATCTATCAAAAGAGAGTCAGGCATACACACTGATAACCAGATAGATAATGTGTGTGTGTGTGTGTGTGTGTGTGTGTGTGTGTGTGTGTGTGTGTGTGGTGTGTTTCATTAAGAATAAGTATATTTCCAAACTACATTTGTTGAAGATATGTGACTTGGGAAAGGCTACAGCGAGTATAGAAATATATATATATATATATATATATATATATATATATATATATATATATATATATATATATATATACACACCCATTTCTTTTTTTTTACATATACCTCACAGTTAAAAATAGAACTGGGAAAATTTTACGTAGTACGAAATTAATATCGGAAGCAAGAAAAAAGAAGAAAAAAAAGGAGAGAGAGAGAGAGAGAGAGAGAGAGAGAGAGAGAGAGAGAGAGAGAGAGAGAGAGAGAGAGAGTGTATCACAGTTGTAAATTTGATACAAGATATGAACAAATATTGGCCGATCCCGGTGGCGATAGTGGCAAAAGACTATTAGACCAGGTAATACATAAGGTAAGTGTTGGTGGCGCCAAGTGGGGGAAATATAATGTTCTTTACGTTGCCTGGGAGAGAAGATGATGGCAAAAGACTGCGTATGGCTGGCTACACGTTCTCTCGAATCTTGGTTACCCTTCGAAAAAACACTCCTCCCTCCCTCCCTCCTCTCTCTCCCATTTGAACCCGATGCTGCTGCCTCAACACCATTGTAGAAAATCCTTAAGCTTTCCTGAATCTAAGATAAGCTTACTAGGTTGTTCCCTGCCTTCATCAAGCGTTCCATGACGTGTACACGACACCAAGACTGAAATCAAAAATGGACCAGATACACAAACACTCACTAGTGTGTCGTCTCATGGTTGAACAACACGACACATTGGTCATATACATACATATATTTTTTCTCCCTCTCCCCTCGGGTAAAATGCCACACGTACAAGCACCCGTGTGTATTTACACACACCACCACCAAAATATTTAGGGAGACCATTCCCTTCCAAGATAATTAAATGCTGATGTAATTAAAATGTCCAACTCTATCGTTTTCGGACATGGGCTCCCTTGTGTCGGCAGGCACCGAGGGAGAGACGATAGGTATAGCCTTATAAAATATATCTCAGTAAATTTGCGCGTATTTGATTGGCAGTCTCTGTGATATTTCGTAATTAGCAATATATGTTGTAATATCAAGTGTAGCAAGAGGGAGTGGGAGAAAATGAAGTATATTCAGTTATCGCCAATATGCGCACCGTGGAAATGCCATGGTTCAGTTGAAAACATTGGCTGCTTCACGCTCTCCTAGTGTGTGTGTGTGTGTGAGAGAGAGAGAGAGAGAGAGAGAGAGAGAGAGAGAGAGAGAGAGAGAGAGAGGCGGGGGAAATAATAAGAATTGCGAAATTTTATCCTTAAGATTGACGAATCTTGATTCAGTGAGCACTGTGAGTGGGAAGGCTGTACAATGTCATGATATGACCTTAGGTGTCGCCATCTAATGCTGGCCCTGCATGGGACGATGGGATACACAAGAGAATTTATCTTTTTTTTTTCCCCTATCCACGACTGGAGCACGGGGCTTAAGAAGAACGACCAACCATGTTATTTCATGACTGGATGGTTATTTGTGATTTAGGTCTATCGACTCCCACGGGCCTGTCAGATGTAACCAGTAAACGAATAACTTTGAACCGTTCCTTCAGGTGTTCATGAACATTTCGAGGCGGTACGAAGTACATCCTCAACTGGCCCCCTTGGCCTCACCATACACCAGTGGCCAGGCGGGTGAGGGAAGGACCCGGGATGGCCCCCTTGGCCTCACCATACACCAGTGGCCGGGCGTGTGAGGGAAGGACCCGGGATGGCCCCCTTGGCCTCACCATACACCAGTGGCCAGGCGGGTGAGGGAAGGACCCGGGATGGCCCCCTTGGCCTCACCATACACCAGTGGCCAGCTTTACCAGGATGGCCCTCGTCAGGGTCCCAGGGGAAACGAGGCGCCCCTCTTGATAAACGACCTCCCTAACTCTTCTTTATCTCGCGTCCGACTCCGTATTGCCCTTATCTTCATTTATGGCAACATTACTCACACTTTAAACACGCTTATTCAAAAGTTTAATGCGAAATCGATCCAGAATTGCGCCGCTGATAGGGGGGGCGGGTTCGATTCCCCCGCGCCGTGGCCTCCTGGTTAATGCCTACGAGAGGTTCCTAGATGGGAAACTTTCATGGGCAATTTTTGATCGTGCTTTGAGTATATGAAACTTTTCCTTCGCTTCTTACGGCTGGATGAGATTCATGTAGCTATAAACCTCTCATATTCTAAGCGCTCGATTTGCTTAATTATGCTCTGAAGCTTCATGCTATGACCATATGAATATATTCAGATGATATAGTGTTGGGATGTGTTCTCAAACCAACGAGCATCCGGGACAAATTACGGGGAGGGGCCATAACTCTCTTAGTTAGTACTTAATTAGTTTAGCTGTGGGAGTTAATTACCTAGCTGTAGGTCATTAGGTGAACAGGGAATAATCGATTACCGTCCCACAGGAGTTGATAGAGTTGACTTGACTTCTACTAGCGGCTGAGAGTGTGGCATAAGCTAGTTAATAGCTGGGTGGTTAATACTTAGGATTTTGTGATTTGCCTGAAGTGGTCTGAAGTGGTAGCTAGTCTTGACGTCTACTAGCTTCGGCCACAGTAGTGGCTAGTGTGAGACTTAGTTACGATGGCTGTAGTGAAAGCTAGTCCGCACTTTACTAACTACGACCAATGGAGCAACTAGTCTGAGCTTAACTAGCCACAACCACTGGAACAACTAGTTTGAACTGACTAAACACGACCGCTAGAGTGTTCGTATAATGACAAAGTCGTGGTAAATCACAGGCGATGAGGTGGGGTTGGGCTGTGTCTTCCCCTTCTAGCCTTCCCCACCAGCTCTCTGTGTGGTGTTGTCCTCCCCGTCCCTCTCCCCTTCCTTCTCCCTTCTGCCTTTTCCCCTTCCCAGTTTCCCCCTCTTCGCCATCACCCTCCTCTCCGCTCCCTAGAGGAGGAAGAAAAAACACACCCTATCCTATCTCCCTATCTCCCCCCATTCCTTTTTTTCACATCCCTTCCTTTCTTTCGCCATATCACTTCTCTCTTCTACCATTTCTTCCTTCTTCTTTCCCCCCTTCCTCTCCCATTCCTGCTCTTCCTCCTGTTCCCTAGCGTTCCCAGCTCAGGGCCAGCTCGCCTGCTAACTTTGTTTTTAATGTCCCTTACACTGCGATCCCGGCCCCAGCTGACTGCTCAGATAAGAAAAATTGGGCTGGCGGTCCAGACCAGTTCATGAGAAGGACGTGTGATGGCGACCTTTGCTGTGGTGGTGGACATTGTGGCACTACATTGTGGCATTATATTGTGGCACTACATTGTGGGACTACATTGTGGCATTATATTGTGGCACTACATTGTGGGACTACATTGTGGCACTACATTGTGGCACGACATTGTGGCACTACATTGTGGCACTACATTGTGGAACTAGAGACGCTGTCTCTCCTGCCTACAAGCCCGGGTGTGAGTGGAGCTGATTTTCCGAATTAAAGTAACAGATAGAATGCGTAGGAAATCCCAACTAGGAGGCCATATCTGGAGGTAAGACTACCCCATCAACTTTTATGAATGCAGACATTTTGTGACATTCGTAAACCTCTACCCTGGCAGTCAGGGGCCAACCCCACCATTCCCCACTTTTTTTCAATGCACAGACCTGAATGGTAGTTGGAGATACGCGATGCGAAATTGGTTGTTACTTATAAACCTGTGGGATTCGCCCTACTTATAAACCTGTGGGATTCGCCCTACTTATAAGCTAGTGGGATGCGCTCCATATTTCACGTTTCTGCCAGTGGGATTACCCTCACCTCAATCCTGGTCGACCAATGGGATTATTTTTCCCTGTCATGAACCATCCATTAGAAAGGGGGGGGGGTCTTCTCCCCATGACCCCCCCTTCGACCAACCGATGAAGAAGGAGGAGGAGGAGGAGGAGGAGGAGGAGGAGGAGGAGGAGGAGGAGGAGGAGGAGAAGAAGGAGGAGGAGGAGGAGGAGGAGGAAGACGAGGAGGGAGGAGGAGGAATACCTCATTACCACAATACCGGCCGGGTATGAGGAGGGGGGAGGGGGGGTCGTCTCATTTCAACATCCTATACATCAGGTAACCACTGCTACCTCACTACCACTACCGGACTACTACCGCCACTACCCTTACACTACCACCATCAGATCGTCGCCACTACCCACATCAACCTACCGCTACAATCTTACACTTACCACCATCGGACCCCCTTCTCACTACCACCATCGGACCCCCTCCTCACTACCACCATCGGACCCCCGCCCTTACCGCCAGCCACCATTACCACCAGTGCTTCCCCTCCTGAAGGTTCCTCCACCCTCTGCAGTAATCTACCCCTCTAATCACGCATCTAGTGGCTGAATTTTCCAAATGTTTAGCGGAGATAATGTAATTTATGCGCGTTTTATCGGTCCGACGATCGCTTTGGGGGGGGAGAGGAGAGGGACGACTCGGCCCTCCGGACGGCAAGTGCGGGACGAGGGAGCGGCGGACGAGGGAAGGGTTGATGATGCAGCGGACGAGGGACGAAGGGGAATGTACGAGGATGGACGTGAGCGCGGGGGGGGGGGGGGACAAGGAGAGGGGAGAGTGGTGGAGAGAGAGAGAGAGAGAGAGAGAGAGAGAGAGAGAGAGAGAGAGAGAGAGAGAGAGAGAGAGAGAGAGAGGACAATATGTTGGAGGGGCACCGAGTCAATGAAATTAATTTTCCTGATCATCCTTGTGGTATATGTACACTCGAACGCCTCTCACTTCGCTGTTTTGAGAGCCATCATCACAAAAGAAAGAAAAAAAACTCCCAGAAACTTCGTCAGATGAGTTGTGAGGGGACAAAGGGAGGTTGGAGGGGGGTCTAAGGCACCTACATCTCAGACGTGGAGTGACGGGAGCTGAGATGATGAGAACAATCCACATTCAAACATTCGTATAATATCATCAAGGTGAATACCAACATTGTATTTGAAGTAACACATCCATGCCTTGTTTCGAATCTTTTCGTACCAAAAGGTAAATGTGAATATATATCACAGTAAACGTCAATATACTTCACAATACGAAGAAAAAAATACCCCACTCACTCCAGCTAAGTAGGATCGAATCCATTAAAAAAGAGGCATTTGTCAGGTTAAACTACACAACGTTATCTTGAAATCCTTACAAGAAACCGAACGTGCAATAACAGTCAACAGTATTGCAATAAAATGATCCACTAATACCTTAACCCTATGATATATATATATATATATATATATATATATATATATATATATATATATATATATATATATATATATATATAATCAATATGAACAAAAGAAATTCCTTGCTATATGAATCTTGAAAATTCAAAGGAACGATTTGTGGAAAAGAGTTTCTGTGCCAATCAAACCAATGTTCCATAAAAAGATGACTTCATGAGATTCTGTACTACTGTCACCTCATTACAGTACCCAGCTCTGTACTGGTGTCACTGTACCCAATACCCCACGTTACAGTTTCTTCCTCTGCAGTGGTACGGCCGTGTCCACTACACCTCCTCACACTAGTACCCCCACTCGAATCCCCCGTAGATCCGCCCCATCGACCTCGTATTTACATCCTAAAAAGAAAACGTGTCACCTCGTACTTAAGTGCTGTAAGTAGTCCTCCAGACAAGGGCAACACTTAATACTTAATACGTATACATAGTTACGTGAACAAACACTCACTCATACACATGACAGGCTCTGATACCAACACACTGCAAACACGCCAGCGTGCACGCACACGCATCCTCAGTAATGCACACAATCGCACGCACACACACTCGCCCATACGCCACACACACCAGCCGGGCAGGAGCCGGGCCACGCACGTGTGGGGTCGCGCGGCTCTATCGTGCACGCTCGCCCGCCACGTGCTGCCCTGGGGACGCCAGATTAGGCCTGATTGTGCAGTGATTGGCGCCTCTCTCTTCTTATCGTGTTTGGCACACCTTGTTTTGTTACATATTTGTTGGCCAGATTATACCAGGCGGGTGTGGGAAGTAGACTCTGGTCGAGGACGACCCAGCTGCCCCTCGAGCGGGAAGGCGAGCCCGTGGGGAATCGACCAGTGTGTGTCGACGACCAAACCCGTTGATAGCAGTATCGACCATGAGTCTGGATGTTGGTTAGGCTCAGACGAGTGAGTCTTGGACCTGCTGAAGGAAGTGGTAGTTCGAGCACGGAGTTTAACCAGGCACCAGCGGGTTGGGGAACCGACCCCCTCAGCGCACCACAAGTCTCTTGGAAGAATTGTTTTCAAAAGGAGTTCAGCGTAGCGTGTTGTGATGCAGTGACAAGTGTCAGCGACCAGCGGTGGTGCCAGGCACAGCTGCTGGGGCGGCGGGGAGAGAGGACCCGCTTGACGGTAAGGCTCCCACAAGGGAGTCTAGGGTTCCCTCAGGAGGGTAAAAGGGGCCGGGATGGAGGGCTTCCTCAGAAGGGTAGGGTTCAGTCAGGGAGGAGGGAGGGAACTGCAGTAGGAAGATAGGGTGTGTTCCATCATAAGGATGCGCTCCTTAATTTAGGAAGGTGGTACTCCATCAAGGATTCATACAGTTTAGGAAGAGGCTTCCTAATGTGGTTGCGCTTCCTGAGGAGGCGGGGATGGTCGAGGTCCTCCTCCAGAATGGTAGGTCGTCCCGAGAGAAATAGGGTTTGCTTCGGATGAGTCGAGGAGGAAGCGAAGGTCGATGATGGGGTAACCTGTAGAAGGGAGATCCTCCTCCGTCAGGGCAAGGCTCCTTCGCAGCAGCCGTGATTTCCTTAGAAGGAAATACCTCTCATAGAAACGAGGGGTTTTCCTCAAGAATGGCGAGATACCCTTAGAAAACAGGAGCTTCCTTCGGAGGACATACCTCTCTATCCCTCACAGGTGGAGGGGGCCTTGTGCTCTACATATGTGACCACGTTCAGTTGGTTGACACCAGAACAGGGGGGTCTTCACAGCACTGCATACGGTGAATGTGGGGGCTTTTACGACCCTAGTTAGTGCAACGAGGCTGGCCATCTGTCGCCAGGGGCTGGCCAGAGAATGCTTCTCCTTCCGCAACATAGCCCATACATCTAGAGGTAACCAGCAGTTGCGTTGTGATACCTAACACAAGGCAAGACTGAAAGTGGGACGCCAGCAGTAGGTTCAGCGTAGCAGGTGATATTCTGAATAATGCAGGAACGCAAGTCCAACTGACTGACTGTATGTACGTAGGGAAAGCAGAGGGGTTAAAGGGACACAAGAATGAGGGGAGAAGGGCGAGTAGGGAAGTGGTAATGAAGAGGAAAATGAAAAGAAGGGTGGTCGGGGAAAGGGATGAAGATAGATGGAATAAAGGATAGAAGGGAGAGCAAGGGGCTTCAAATGGACAATAAATTGGGATGGAAAGGGAAAGGTACAGATAGAAAAACAAGAGAGAGAGAGAGAGAGAGAGAGAGAGAGAGAGAGAGAGAGAGAGAGAGAGAGAGAGAGAGAGAGAGAGAGCAATATAATCAGAGAAAGGCAGGCACCAAACACACAGTCTGTTTTCAGATGAAGCACCCCAAACACTGGTCCCCAGATCCCAGCCCTAGCCCTAGCTAGGGAGCTGGGAACCAAACATACTCGAGGCTGAGTGACACCAACCCTCGACAGAGCACACCGGTTCATATCCACTCGCCAGAGAAAAATATTATACCAAGAAAATGAATATGCAAATCATCAATCTTTATGCAAATTGTGATATGAATCAAATTTTCGTCTCCCAAGTCCAGGTACCCCCAACCACAAAAACCTCCTCGCTCTCTCTCTCTCTCTCTCTCTCTCTCTCTCTCTCTCTCTCTCTCTCTCTCTCCCACACAAAATTGACTAGCGGGACACTCAGGGTGAGGAGGCTTCACGTCGTATTGCTTTGTTTGCTAAACACAGTCAGAGAACATCAGGCGTGTGCAATTGAATATTGAGTGTGGGGGAAATAAAGCATAGAAATACATTACAGGGGAAAAGTCATAGCGAGTTGAGAACCAAAAGGAATATTCCCTTTTTCGCTTATTACACACACACACACACACACACACACACACACACACACACACACACACATATATATATATATATATATATATATATATATATATATATATATATATATATATATATATATATATATATTAGACGCTGTTTTTCATTTTGTGAGGAGGTTGGGTTGAGTGAGGGAGGAGAGGATGAGGAAAGTGTTATCTGTGAGGGGTCATGGTGAGGTGAGGCGAAGGAGAGGGACGGTGAGGGGAGGAAAATGGGGAAGAGGAGAGGGAAGAAGGGTAGAAGTAGACGTGAAGAAGAGGGGTAAGAGTGGATAGAGGGGAGGGGAGGGGAGGGAAATAAGGGTGTGGGGTACAGTAAGAGGGGAGGGGGGTGTCGTGGTGGTGGGGGGTGATCGGTGTCCTGGTGTGGTAATCCCCTCACAATAGTCTTCGCGTGAGCTGACTGAGGGGACACGAGGCACACCCCCCTCACTACGGGAGTCCTCAAGGGGACACCGGTGAGGGGACATAAGTGTGGGGATACTGGTGTAGGGACAGAAGTGAGGGGACACCAATGAGGGGAAACAGGAGAGGGGACACTCGTGTGGGGACACAAATGATAGGACACTAGTGAGGGGACACCAATGAGGGGAAACACGAGAGGGGACATTCGTGTGGGGACACAAATGATAGGACACAAGTGAGGGGACACCAATGAGGGGACACCAATGAGGGGAAACCAGTGAGGAGACACCAATGGGGGAAACCAGTGAGGGAACCTACAACTACTGCAAATAATACCGGTAATTTCCATCAGCATTATCACAATAATATCTTATTTACCTTATCTTTGTAATATCTTAGAGTCTAAACCCCATTTTCTTTATCATTATGAATTACTAATCTACCATTTTCTATGCTAAAGCGATGAACAGCTGTGCCAGACAATGCACGTCCTTCATAAAGGCGATTCATGACGGGAAGAACCAAGAATTTCTTAGGCTAAGGCATTTGGCATCCATCATCTGCGTTTTCTATCACACAATTTCAATTTCTATCCTGAGGAAATCATTATCATTATTAGGGGGTAACTAAATTACTTCTCATCGTCTATGTTATTTGTCGAGTCCACGGGGGTAAGATTTCTCTCTCTCTCTCTCTCTCTCTCTCTCTCTCTCTCTCTCTCTCTCTCTCTCTCTCTCTCTCTCGCTTCTACGGCTCGAAAATAACACACGGCTACGGTGGGTGAAGCTATGGATCAGCTTTAAATTCTGGAAGCTTTACGTGAACTAGTTACTGTATGCAGAGTTATTCTATAAGCGGTCGGCGCAACAGTGCCTCGGTGTACAGTGAGAGAGCGGGATAAAAGGCGGTTATTTGTGGGCTCTGAATCAGTAGTGTACTGCACCACTTTTGGGGGTGCTGCGAGGGGGAAAAAAGAGTATGTTTGATGGTATAGGAGTCCCGACGGTGTTCTATGCATTCGAGGCACAGAACCCGACATGAAAAGGTTCAGAACCGAGTGTGTGTATTGGAAATCAAATGTCTGAGGAGAGTATTTGGTTGGTGTGAGGAGGGTCGATCGAATAAAAAGGGTTAAGAGACAGGTGTGGTAGGAGGAGGAGTATATATGACAGAGCTGAGGAGGGTGTGAAGAAATGATTTGGACAGTCTTGACTGGAAGAGTGAGGAGAGGTGGGGAACGAAGGAAGGAGATGAGGCATCCATGGGATAAAGTGAATCCAAACGATGTGGTATACAAGGGGCGACGTGCTGTCAGTGCACTGAACCAAGGCATACGAAACGGTCAGGGCAAAACCATGGAATGGACTGTGGGGCCTGATTATCGATAGGAAGCTGTAGCTTCGATGCATTACACATGACAGCTGGAGAATGGATGTGAGCAGATGAGGCCATTCCACTGTCTCTTCCTGACGCTACCTCGCTGTCCTGGGAAACGACGAACAATGATGAATACACACACACACACACACACACACTCACTCATATATATATATATATATATATATATATATATATATATATATATATATATATATATATATATATATATATAATCGTCTTCATGAATGTATCATAACACAACGGAGTGTACGGGGTATAATGATGGCGTGGCAACAGTGCTGTGGTGACGGGGGTGTTGGCGGGCCAGCGGGGGGTCAGGGAACATGACCAGGTGCTGTTGACAGCCGCCGTCGTTGACCCCACCGTGACACAACTCAGGTCAATAGTCCTAACCCCGTTACACTGTCTCTCAGTCTCTCAGTCTCAGTCTCTCTCTCTCTCTCTCTCTCTCTCTCTCTCTCTCTCTCTCTCTCTCTGCTCGAGGTTAGTGGGGGCTGGGGACAGGTGGAGGGAGGGAGGGAGAAGGGATGATGGCAGGGGAGGGAGGGTGTGATGGAAAGGATAGACAGAGAGGGTTTGTGGGATAGGGGGATAAAAGGTGGACGGGGCTGGACGGTAAGTTAAGGTGGATTGTGTGAGGATGGCCATACTGGGGGAAAAAAATACTGTCGTAAACAGGTTTAGAAAAGTTAAGGTACTGGAGTTAGGATTTTAGATAAGATCTATAGAAGGGTTATCTGAGGCAATAACTTCTATATCTCAACTATACACGATATAGTTCGGTAACAAAAGGTGTTAATGGTACTGAATCCCTATAAAATCAACCTGTTGTGTCTTGTAGGATTTATTCCTTCGAGTGATTTATTCGTTCTAGTGATCTAGTGAAGGTAATGTATTTCGTCGTGGGATTTATTCTACTCTGATGCATAACACTCTCCTGACACCTGTCTCAGACTCACTGTCTATGGATATGATCGTCCAACAAAAGAGGTGCTTCGAAATCAGTTCGTCCCATATGCAAAGTTCCATTCAACAGAACATGTTTTATTCCCATTAGTGCAATGAGACAGGTCTGTGGTGCAATGAGACAGGTATGTAGTGCAATGAGGACGGTATGTAGCGCAGTGGGACAGGTCTGTAGTGCAATGAGACAGGTCTGTGGTGCAATGGGACAGGTATGTAGTGCAATGAGGCAGGTCTGTAGGGAAATGGAACGGGTCTGTAGTGCGATGAGGTATGTCTGTGGGTCTGTGTGTTTGGGTCTGTACATTTCTAGCTGTGGCAGGAACATTTGGAGAAGTGCACACCTCCAGCCTGGCTGGCGCGGTAGTTACTATACAGACAGGGGGCTGAAGTTACACCTCTCTATGTACTTGGGGATTGACGGCTGGGAGAAGTCACAGTCTTCAACTTCCTTGCATCAAACACTAACTCTTTTTTATACCTTTCTCTGGAACAGATTTCTCCAGAAACGCAGTTAGATTTGACCATCTCCATGCTAAACATAGATACAATGAGGAATAGACATACTGAACTAACACACACACACACACACACGCACATACATCTACCTATCTAACGCCAGCAATCTACCCATCTTATCGTCGACCACTGTTACTGTAGACGGACGCAAAACATTCCAATAACAGCAACTTGTTCTCCATGAGAACACAGCCTCCAATATCGACATCCCTCCACACCTCCTCCTCCTCCTCCAAGGAGCCTGTTCCTCACTGACCCAGCCACAGACCACAAGGATAACAAACATTTCTGTCAAGTTGTGCGTGTAATGCTGATCTGGGCAGCCAGCTTACGCGTGTAGGGACAAAAAGACGAGGTTGTTGCATGCGCTTGCGGTCGACCAGGGGGCCAAACCACTCATCACCACAGACCCAGGTCGAGACAGAGCGAAGCCACGAGAGTCCACAAGGAGGACAATTACGTAAAAGACGAATCCCTACGTCGGCTAGATGTGTCAGGGGCACTTACGATCCTCAGTCCAGTTGCGATGTCGTAACCTTGCACGAGTGCAGATGTTCTATTTATTTATTCCTCGGTTTTTTTTTCTTGTCCGTGTGGTAAGTACCCATTTTCTTTTTTTCTCTCTCTCTCTCTCCCAGGGAGTCAGAAGAAGTCTGGGTTTGGCGGGTATAAATGCGTGTGCGGCGCGGCCAGGAGAGGCGACGAGTGATGAGAGACTTGTGGGTATATAAGTACAGATCAGGATGTGTTATGTGCGTGGTGAGGGAGGGAGGGACCAGGAGGCGGGGTGGGTCCAGCGGCCGTGGCTACCCAGGTCAGCCAGGACCCACACACACACACACACCACACACACGCAACACACACACACACACACACACACACACGCGCGCGCGCGCGTAACTGGTACGTCCACGAGTACTTACTCACTCACACACACACACACACATACACACGAAGCATACCTGGAGAAACTGCTTGAAGGGCGAGCACAGAAGCAATGTATGGGTACCTAGCATTGCTCTCAGGTACAGAGAGAGAGAGAGAGAGAGAGAGAGAGAGAGAGAGAGAGAGAGAGAGAGAGAGAGAGAGAGAGAGAGAGAGAGAGAGAGGACCTCTACCATACCAGCGTGGTCCTACTAAGGGAGGTGGGGGGAGTGTTGAAGGTTCGTTGACTGTTACACACGCGAGAAAATAGGATAAGAGGAAGGCGAGAGAGAGAGAGAGAGGGAGGGGGAAAGGGAAGGGAAGGGGAGGGAAGGGAAAGGGAGGAAGGGAGGGAGGGCTGAGGACTGAAGGGAGTGGTCAATCCGGGAAGACAATGGTGGACAGCTGGAGGGAGCGCAGGGTGAAGACAATAGGCAGCGGTTCCTGTGGTCTGGCCCGTCAATGCTGATTTACATCCACGCCGGGAAAATGGCAGTTTGGAGTTCTACCCTCGACTCACCATCACTTTAAGTTTACAGGCTACATGTTTACGGATACTTCAGCTTCGTAAAGTGCGTTTTACAAGTCTATGGATAGTGGCAAACTTTTCGCTGTGGAGTGAGAATCTTTGATTCATTTCTTGAGATGTCCAATTTTTTTTTTATGTCGATCGAGATTGGAGAGAGAGAGAGAGAGAGAGAGAGAGAGAGAGAGAGAGAGAGAGAGAGAGAGAGAGAGAGAGAGAGAGAGACTGAGATTGACGCGTTGCAAGAGAATTTGTGCATGGCACACGTGAAAACGTTTGCGAAACCCGACCGTCGGTCGACACGTGAAAACGTTTCCAAGAATCGACCGTCGACATGTAAAAACGTTTCCGAGCCCTAACATCGACACATTTAAAAACGTTCACGAAACCTACCGTCGAAACACGTGAAAACGTTTGCGAGACCCGACCATCGACACATGTGAAAACGTTCACGAGACCCGACCATCGACACATGTGAAAACGTTGGCGAGACCCGACCATCGACACATGCGAAAACGTTGGCGAGACCCGACCGTACACACACTTAAAAACGTTTCCGAGACCCGACTGTCGTATCTCTCAGCACACACGTAATCCCATAACAGTGACCAGTGTGTTTACCCAAACACTCACTCTGTACCAGCGGATGACCACAGCTCCCTCCGCTGGACACTCACGTCCAACCCACCAACCCCTTGAGTCCATCTACCGCCCGAGATGTCACTGGGCCACCGACCAACTCGGACCCTTGGTGTATAGCACTGTCGTGGCGCCCCGGCGGCAACCCGGTATTAAAGATCGATAGCCATTGGGATTTATCCTCTGGCCTCCAAAAATACTCGTGAAAACACGCCAGGAGCCGTGTAATGGGGTCCGGTCAGTTGGTAATCCTATCAACCCGGACGAGGACGCTGGAGCGGTGGCTGGCTAGCTAGATGGTGAGTTGGCAGGTTCGTTCGCTGGCTTTACTGATGAAGGTGGAGGACGACAACAGACGCTAAAGAGGGTAGATAAAAATGGGAGATAAAAAGTAAGATAGAAGAGGGGCTAATAGATGGACGGAGGTGCCTGACTGGCTCCCCCCGGCAGGTGGGAAGATAGACTAGCAAGCAAGGAGGCAAGCAGGTTTTGGGGGGGAGGGAGGGAAGACAACAAGGTAGGTAGGTAGGTAAGGCGGGCTGTTAACCCGCAGGCGGAGCGGCATGCGTGCAGACAAGCAATCAAGCGGATACTTAGAAAGACAAGGAGGCACACAGAGAGAGAGAGAGAGCGAGAAAAAAGAATGAGTGCAGTGGTAGCAAGCAGGAGAGGAAACAGGACAGATACGAGATGCAGGGATGAAATGAGAGGAGGTGTGTAAGCAACTGGGGAAGGAGCACAACCATGGATGCAGACAGGGAGGACAGCCGTGGAAGCACACGAGATATAGGGACGTGGTGGGGAAATAGACGGGCAGACAACCAGCCGGGGCAGAGTGGATGACAGGCAGACAGAAGTATGATGGGCAAGCAGTCAGGCGGGATACATACACACTCACGCAAAAGAAATGAGACAGAGAAAAACACTCTCAATATAACATGGAAAAATCAAGACTTGTCGATCACCGGGAATTGGTAAATATCACAGTCGGATTTGGTGGTGATGAGTGGCAGAGGGATATGATCTAATGTGACTGGTGTGACTGGTTGCTACGACTGGTGGTAGTGGGGGGAAACTGGAGGAACGTCCTGTGTGGCTGGTAACTGAGAATGGTACAGTGCCATCACCAAGAACTTGGAGTTTGTGGTAGTCGTAATTCTGAAAAAATCTTAAAGGGAAGTTGACGAAAATCTTTCCCACTGTCGAATTTACATTTTGGGTAAGTTAACATCAAATTGATGTGGATAGTACTATCAATAAGATAACAGTCTGAAAAATGAGACTAAACTATCAATAAGATAACAGTCTGAAAAATGAGACTAAGATACGTATGAAATATATGGAGAAAATGGTAGATAGTATTACTGAGTTTGAATCAAAGCTAAGACAGACGCTGGAATGAGTGAACGCCGGCAGGAGAGGACACTGGAAGGAACACACGTTGAAAGGAATATATGCTGAAAGGCATGGAAGCTAGGAAGAATGGGCGCTGGAAGGAATGAATGGACGCCTGAAAGGATGGAACCTGATTAAGGAAGAAATTACAGTTGCTGGAATAGATTAAAATCGGCATAAAGGATAAAGAGGGAACAGGAAACACAATAGAGTTAAGTCTAAAACTTAATTGAAGCTAGACTAGATCGTTATGAATGTTCGAGGTAAACTGGTAATATATATATATATATATATATATATATATATATATATATATATATATATATATATATATATATATATATATACATATATATGTAACAGAAGCTATGACAAGGAACTGGGCTTTAATGCCAAGACTAGTTGGGGGAAATATCTACAAAACAGTACAAGAAGACATCGGTTCCAGATACGCGCATGTCACGAGTAAGGCAGCATAACATATACAGGGGTGATATGCCCTTATAATACAACGAGATGCGAGGATAGTGCTGAGGGATGTGGTCCAGGTGATGACGAGTGACTGACTGACTGCAAGAGAGACCAAGGACCACTTTGTATGTCCTTTTCTACACCTCTTCCGGAAACTCTTTGACTTTACAGGTGGATAAGGAGGAAGCTCAGGCCAGCCGGAGCGGCACGAGTTAAGTACTGGAAGAATTAAAAGGTGTTTGGATGTTCTTGAGTTCTAAGTGCTGGAAGATCACCATATGTCTCTAAAAGAAGAATGTCGGTACGATAGCTTAGTTTATCGTCTAGGTTCCAGAGTGACACACAACGAAAGAAAAAAAGGACCTTGGCGAACTGAACAACTTGGTCTGGGTTGGGGACCTTGTGAGAGAGTAATGGGTGGGTCGCTGCTGGGAGCAAGGCTGACGTGCATGACCACGGTCTTTGTCTGTCTGATGGTGAGGTGGTCGGTCGTGGTCAAGTTCCGGAGGCCTTTACAGGGTGTTTTGGAGGGCAATCTAGTCAGGGTGAACCGCTGTCAGCGCTGAGATAAGTAGCAAGGTCAGTCGATATCCTTCCATCGATTGTGCACATCTATCTATCTGGGCATCATTCAAGACTATGGTGGAATAGCAGATAAGCGGACTGGAACGTGGCAGACAGCCCTCTGGAAATGGAGAGCCTGACGACGCTCAAATAAGGACGTCTTACGGCACTGGAGCCATGGAATGCCGCCCCAACTCCTCCTCAAGGCTGACGGCTTTAAACTGACGATTACTTCAAGGCTGACCGGATGGCTCGAAGGATTTGCTGAGGTCAGTGAAGGCTGAGAGCTACAGAGACTTCACGTCTCTCTTCACTACAGGAGATTTAAGAGTCCAGGAAGCCTGACCAGGCAGTGAGTGGTGGAGGAGGTCATCAAATGACCTACCTGAAGAAGGTCTGAGAAGCTTCAGGCGTCTTTACGCCCAACCAGAGGAGCTGAGATCTGGGATCCATGTGATGGCATGTGGTCATAATCTTTGACTTCACTACGGGAGGAAACATGTGAAGTATTAATTCCTTCAAAAATATCCATATCAAAGATACGTTCTCACGTGAAATATCTAACGTAAACGGAGGGTCTTTGATTTAGAAAATTTTACCCATGATTCCTCAAGTATCATTAGAAATCTAACACTATCTCTCTCTTTCTCTCTGTCTCTCTACTTCTTCCCCTACTGATCTCTCCATTATAATATGTCTCTTATGTATCGACGATGCTGTGAACAATTACCTGGAGGAGACATCTCGCTTCATCCCATCATTTTACCCCAAAACGTCCTTTATTTCTTCCTGGGTAAAAATAACATTAATACAAAGTTTTCGAACTGATTCTGATGGACTGCGAATCTGGTACACGAGAAACACAACACGTTAACTGACGGACATGATGCGGGGATTGAGAATTGGAAGAGCCGCCTGCCACACATACCTGCAGTCGTCAGTGCTGTAAATCAGTTATCATTTACTGCCATGAAGTATTTGTTAGTGAGGGGCAGCACAGATGCGTGTGTAAATCTCTCTCTCTCTCTCTCTCCAGCAAAGAAATAATAATCGCAAGTGATATTCACACACACACACACACATACACACAAACACATTCACACAACCAACTGGAACAACCAAACATGGATGTGTGAACACACAACACCCGTGGAAAATATATAAATGTATACATAGTATGCAAATGAATAACTCTTGTCTTATTAATATGGTAATATATTTGTCCACGTCTCGGTATGTTTAACACTTTATTAATACGTTCGTCTCCTAGCGACGGCTTTCCAGGTTCCATAAACAAAGATAAGTGTCACTATCTTAAAAACGAAAGATAAGATTCATCTATGATGTAGCCCGTAGTATTTCACTATTGTCCTTATAACACGCTGTTCTCTACAGGGTCTGAACACTCCTAACTGGCGTGAATGCATCATCGAGTTCTGTCTCGACGCCATAAGTCCTAATGAGAAAACAAAAGAAAAGACGTGGAGTGTAGTGGCTCTACCCATAAGCTAAAGGGGGAGACAGCAGATTGCTGTCTTGCCCTAACATCCATCACTGGTTCCTGATTGGTGCGGAAGCGTCACGTGACTCTCCTGTGATGACATGTCATTGGCTGATGGATGGCTGCTTCGGCAGCTTTACTTCCTCGAAAACTAGAGAGATGATTTTATTTATCGTTATTTTCCGCTTTGCGGCGGGTCCTACTGTCGTGAAGACATGAAATAAATAATTCCTGATAATCCTGCGGTAATAAGTTAATGCGAGAAGGGTAAATGAGGCACCAGAGGAAAATAAAAGCGGAGGAAAATGCGGGTGATAATGTCTAGCTGGGCTCCGCACTGATGGGTTCCGCCACCGCGAGTTTGTGACACAGTGATGACAGCGCTACAGCTAATTTGAATATGATGGGACTCCTGTGTTGTTGCTGCTTTCTCGCCGACCCAGAAGCTTTTTTTTTTATTTTAAATAAGCCTCTTGCATTTTTTTTTTCGGATCATGTGTAAGTTCCCACGAGTGGTTGTGTTAACGAAACGCGATGAAGAGGTTGGTGCAGGTGTGAGTATAAACAAAACGATATTATATTGTGTTAGTTTCATAAATGTACTTGAGTGTATGTACGTACTTGAGTGAACAGTTACTCCCGAACCCTCATCAATACACTCTGGTCACCAACAGACTCTAGTCTGTGAATAGGTTCGTTGTGTGTGTATATTGACAAACTACAAACAGACTCGTTCTCAAGACACAGCCTTCGCCAACAGACTCACGAACACACTCAGCTTCGTTATCACAATATCCGTCCCCCACCAACACATTACAACGCACTCAGCATCCTTATAACTTTTCACCAACACAATGTCAGCTCGAGAACATATTCAAATCCATTCTTAAATAAGTGCATCTAATCTGGTCACTATGATTAAGTCTGTCAGCACTCATCGTGTTTATATAAACATTGTGTTTATATAAACATCGTGGTTATGTATATTAACAATACACTTAGTCCCACCTACACATCAACATACATGGGTTATATTATCACGCTAACACACTCAGCTCCACCAATACACCAAACAGACTTGACCTTGTTGAAATACTTATAAATTCTATCATTTTCTTTGAATCTAAACTTGTTCGTAATCAGTGATGAAGCAGTTGGTACACACGGCACAAAAGCAATCTTTACACCAGTGAACGAAACGTCTCAAAATGATCACCTGTTATCTTTAATAGGTTGGTACGCTCTCAGATTTTTTCGTCCTTATGTCATATCATTTAATTATAAAGTGTGAAGATTTCTTTTTTATGTTGTGTGTTTAACCATCAACAACTCCTCAACAAGCACCAACAATACCCACAACACCCCACTACCTCTTCCTCCCTCCTCCTCCAGAAGAGATGGACAGACAACCAGGCGCTTGTGCTTCGTAGTCCCTTCGTCAGTAGCAGTAGTATCTTAAGGGACTCCCCTGTGGCTTCCTTCCTGGTTCCTTCCTGTGGGTTGTAGCAGACCCCCAGCAGGAGGCCCGCCCTGATCATGGGTGGTTAACCAGCTTGCCCGTCCGGCACTGATGTGTGGTCACCACCGATGGCTCTCTTGTTTGCTATTGTGCTCGTGTTCCTCTGTTATTGGTCTTTTGTTTCCCTCTGCGCTTTTGTTTTCCGGTGGGGGCGTCTTCCCAGGGATATTGTTACCGAGACAATATTCTTTCCCGTGCTTTTCCTTTCTATGTTTCGTTTCTCCTATCTTTTTCTCTTCCTCTGGTTTCTTTCCATTTGATATAATGAGAAGTCGTCCCTTCAACTACATTCATTGGTAGTCGATTCGTCCAAATGTTCAGAAGGCATTTTAACTTTATCTAACACACACACAAACACACACACACACACACACACACACACACACAGAGGACGTTTTCATTTCTATACCATCAATTATCTCTGTCCTAATTGTTCTCGTCTTCTTGTCAATGTTGTATTTTTGTATGTCTTGTGTTGTTTCATGCTTTGGATACATCTTACAACATTCTCCTCTTGTAGCCTGGGGTTGTGGTCATGGAAATACTGTACACTGGGGAGAGGCGAAGTTCTGGATGTGTGTGTGTGTGTGTGTGTGTGTGTGTGTGTGTGGTGGGTGGGTCGGTTGTGGTCGATGGTGGTGTCGGAGCTTTGTTATGCTGGGCAACGACCAGTCTCCTCCGTCCGTCGCGTCGCCACGACCAGTGCACCTGGGAGGATATGGTCGAGAGAAGCTGGCTGCCCTCACACACACACACACACACACACACACACAAGAGACCACCAAACACGAGAGGCAAACGCTACTCCAACCATCCCTTCCTTCTACGATAGAACGCCATCTCCTGCCTCCCTCCCTCGCTCCCTTGCGTCAGCCATCCCCTCATACTCCCCGCCCTTTCCCCCTCACCTTTACTCCCATACTCTTCGGGACCCGAAGCGGCCAATCGTGTGCTCGCCGTGTGGCCTGTACGAGGGGTCTTTGATCCACACCTGCGATAGGCAGCCTCCCGCTGAGGGGCCTGATGACCCTACCGTTACGTCTGCTGTAGTTCCTGCCCGACACGGTATTGATCTGGTGCACGTATTACTGTGACAGATACAGGCGACCTGACACTGTGGGAGGCGGTGCTGGCTCCATAGGGCGGTAGGGACTCAGGCTCCGCGTAGACGAGGAGGAGGAGGAGGAGGAGGACAGGGGGTATTATTGGAGAGGTACTTGTACTTGCTGGAGAGTGAGCAGAGCAGAGCGTCTCTGGAGGCAAAGCACTGGCTCTGTGAGGACAACGACAATGGCTCTGCCGAAGGGAGCGCTATCTCTGAGGAGGGAGAGGCATCGGGTCATCTCTAGTGAGGCGGTTATACCCGGGTGTGTGTGTGTGTATGTGGGAAGGAGGGTCATACATGAGGTCACTGAGGGTGAGACAAGAGTAATGCTCTGTGGGGGAGTAGGGGAAATACTCAGGCCTTTTTACCGATGGAAAGGCGCAAAACCTCCTGTGAAATGGACACTGACGCAGAGTAGAATAGACTGATGTACTTCGATCTCTCACACGAAGAATGACCTCTAAAGAAGAGGTACTATCACATGAGACACAAAATAGCAGAATTCCATCAATGCCGTGACACCGGCAGCTTAGAAATAAAATTACTGGCCACTCGGGAAGACAAGAGAAAACAAATTAATGCCTAAGCCAAAACGGCTACTCCAGCTTTGACATCCATCCTGAAAACAAAGCAGATCTGGCTATGTTTTTACATCACGCGATTAACAGGATCCCACCAAGGGTTAGGACGACTGGTGAGGGTGGTAGGGTAGCGAGGTGCTGCTGCTGCTGCTACTGCTGCAGCAGACGACCGGTGAATACGACGAGTCTCCTACGGGCTTTCCGTGGCGAAGGTGTGGGAGTAAGTCATCGTGGTAGGGGAGTGGTAGTCTTCCGTGGGTCCTACCGACTGCGCATCGAAGAGCGGGGGCCGTAAGATGTAGGCCATCACAAACTCGGTTGAGGCTTCCATGTTGAGCTCAGTATTGTGAAAGCCTGAGGCCAACAGAGCTTTGCGATGTGGGAGGATTCTCGCAACCCCTGTGGGATAGGGGGTCACTTATGTGGGACGGGGCACACACATTCCCTTGTGGGACGGGGCACACTGGTTCTGTGGGACGTGAATCCCGGTTTCCATTGGGGAGGGGTCGCTGCTACCGTCTAGATGGGGGGAGCTCCTCACTCAACAGTATGTATGATAGCCCAGCACGCTCATACATGATTGAAGCCTCACTCACAGCGTAAGACAAGGAATAATAAACATTCGGAAAGAGATTGATACAGCGGTCTGAAAATTGATTTGAATATTCATACGGTGTTCGGCCGGAAGGAGACAGACGACGCTGCCCATAAATATGAAATTTTTGCGTCGAATTATATATATATATATATATACATATACACTAATAAGTAAGAATGACCAACATAATACCAAACATTGATATTCAAAGTCTTCGTAAATACTTGCCTCCTGGACACACATGTCAGTCACTTTACTGGCCCAAAGATCTCATTAGAATCGTACAATCTTACGGGAAATTTTTGTCGCGAGTTTGTTGAGACAGACTGTACTGCTTGCGATGTTTTTACTTTAACCCATTTCGTTACTGATCATGACTTATTCCTTTGTATGTACCCACCTGAATTACTTCCCTCACTAGCTAATGCGCGGTGGTCGACAAAATTAATGTGGTAATTACCAAGGAATTTAGATCATTATAGCCAGGACACACGGTAGAGTATCAAAGTGTCATTTTCATTTGCTTGTGTGTGTGTGTGTGTGTGTGTGTGTGTGTGTGTGTGTGTGTGTGTGTGTACAGCGTCTCTGTAGCGATGCGACGTGGATCATGTGTGAGGCCGTAGACGTGAGTTCATATATGTCTATGTAGATGCTGAGTCAAACCTCGCCTGCATGTCTTTACGACACGAGTGGAAAAGTCTCCGTACTGGAACGAAGCTGGAGGCGGTTCTGGAAGACGGGAGAGGTCCTGGAACCATTGTGTGTGTATATATATATATATATATATATATATATATATATATATATCAGCTTGCTGGAGAGATGGACGACTGGTTCTCACTCTCTCCTCCCGTCCTTGAATTACTGGTTTATTCCATTTCGGGACATCCCCGTTTCCAGGAACGGATCTATACTTCCAGTCCCGCCTGGAATGGAGCAGAGATGAACCCTGGCATTGCCTCGAACTGTCCACGATAAGACCGAATGAGATGGAATCCTGGTTGATTCTCCGTTCGAATCTAATCTGAATGCTTTTTTTTTTCACCTTCCTCCCCTCCCTCAATAATGTACATCACGTTGCTCCCCTCCTGTGTCGTTGTAATTATCCCAATTCATCAACCACACTACGACCACTGAGACTAGTAAATTATTACCTGAATATATTCGAGGATAATCTTTCCGAAAAAGAAGAAAAAAAAATTGATCATCCACTATTATTCGTGATGGTTTAGCACCATATTTATATATATATATATATATTTTTTTCTCTCTCTCCCTCCACAGCCACGTCTTCATGCAAGCTATTACTGTCATTATCTTCTCGCCAAGCCTATCAGCTGGCCTACTCCCCACGCCCACACAAACACCCCGCCCCACCTCCACCACCACCTCCCCGCGCCTCCCAAATACCAGCACCAATTATTTAATAACCAATTACAACCCATTCAACACCCCTATTAACACCCAAGAGACGACAGACATGATTAAAGAAAAAAAATAGAGTCGCTTGAAATTTATTAGATATTTATAATAACTCCAGATTGGTTGAGTATTGAGAGTGATATATATGAAAAAAAAATTATCATAAAAATATGGTCCGAAAAAGAAAAGAATTGGAGGGTTTCTGGGCCGCCCACGCCCCCCCCCCACCTACAGATCAGAGGGGATCGGGGTAAATATGACGCGAAATGACACAATACAATTTATCCCTGGGAAAAGCGAGACCCCTCGCCAGCAGACGCCTCTGTTCCCGCGAGGACGAGAGAGAGAGAGAGAGAGAGAGAGAGAGAGAGAGAGAGAGAGAGAGAGAGAGAGAGAGAGAGAGAGAATGTGAGAAAGGTGTGGTAGTGTGTAGAGGGGGGAATATAGGAGAATGTGGATAAAGGAGATGAAAAGAGAAAGAAAAAACATGTGGAGAGGAGGAAGATTACGAAGAGGAAGAGTATGAGGAGAAGGTGCATCAGGAAGAAGAGGAGGAGGAGGCGGAGGAAGAGGAGGAGGAGACGGTGTATTAGGAGGAAAGGGAGAAGGAGTTGGTAGCAGTAGCAATGGAGATCAAGTGAGGAAAGGGGATAAACTGGAGGAAATATAAGATAAAGAAAATACGGAGTTGGAGAAAGCAGATGGTTGATAAAAACAATGGAAGGTAAAGGAAGGGAAATTGTGAGAAATACACACTGTGGGAAGGGACGTAATTATCTACTGTCCCTCTCCCACATGTCCTCTTTGGTTCCATCTCTCTTTCGCCTTCATTACTCCTTCACGTCTGCATTCCATCCTGCTCCATCATCTTATTCCGTCTTCCTTCCCATCTCAATATATCCATTCCATTCCTCTTGTCTCAATCCGTCCCATTCCATTCCTCTCCCTGTCTGATTCATTCCGTTTCTTTGACCACAGTTTCTCCTCCACCTCTAAAAAAAGACACATCTCCAACACTCTCTATCCCTCTCCACCACCTACATCTTCTCCATTTTCCTTTCCAATCCCATCTTCCCTTCTGTCCCTCACTAACCCCCAACCCCAACCTTCCTTCCCTCTTCCCAGGCCATCTCATATCTCCTCCTCCTCCTCACCACCACAACCCCTCCTCCTCCTCCTCCCTCCCTTCCTTCCACATCACCTCCACACCCTCACAAACCCCCACTCCACAAACACCTCTTGCACTGAACTAGACCCAGTGGTTCTCTCCCAACAGAAAAATAAGAAACAAACCAACCCCCCCCCCAAAAAAAAAAAATATATTTGTGAATATATCAACTGGCGAAAGGCAATTAGAAAATCTGCAAACATGGATTGATCGCTGGAGTAATTGTGGGCATGTTGCAACGGGGAAAGTGTGCGAGGGCAAATTAATGGCATCCATTATAGGTTTCAGATTGCGTGGCACAAAGCAATAATTGAAATTAAATTTTAAGCTTTGATTTCAACAGCGATCATAATTAATTTGCTTTGTCCCCGGCGCCGAACCCTCCAACACCCGTTTTGTTTCGCTCCAACATTTTTTGATGGAGCTGCTTGAAATTTTGATTGCCTGCAAATGTATTGGAGACGTGGAGGAAAATGCACAATGCCGCAGGCGTTGGAACGCACACACGCGCCCTTCCCTCCTCCTCCTCCTCCATGGCACCTCCCCCCCCAACCCTCAACCCGACAATGGAAGAGTATTCTTAACGTGAAAATGGCGAAAATGAAGTGCACGTTGCAACACTGCAATCTGTACCTTGGGCAATGACAAGGTCTTATTTCGTTCCCCACTCCTCCCTCTGTCCCCCCTCTCAGTGTACAGAGGTGCGCACACAATATACGACTGTTCAACAAAAAAATATGTATATAGAATATATTGTACTCGTGTTCAGTCGATCTCAAGTGTTCATTTTTGTCTTCTACCGAAACGTTTGTGAGTGAGGAAATATGAACAGGTGTGTTCGGGTGTTTTAATGCGAGTTCAAAGTGTTGTTTATGTGTTTGTGAATCATAGAGTATTGCTTGGGTCTTGATGTGTCTACATTATGTTTATAGGTTTTTATTGTATGCTCAGGATGTTGTACACATGTGTTATGTATCTTCATCATCTTGTTCATGTGTGTTTAAAAGTGTTGTTCAGATGCTTGTGTATGCCAAAGTGTATATGCTTAAAGTGTTGTTTATGGTTTTTATATATACTTAAGAGAGCTTCTTATGTTTATAGGTATGTCCAAGATGTTGCCCAGATGTTCAATTATGTTCATGGTGTTGTTCAGATGTGTTCAAAATAAAGAACTTTGTCAAGACTTGATATGTGTTCATGGGACCACTCAGGTGATCAGTTATCATAAAATGTTAGTGATGTTCAAATGGTCAGATAGGAACTTCGAGGTTGTTCAAATGTTCGTATATCATTATCCAGTTGCGTAGTTAAGTGGCAAATCTTCCTTTTTAATGAAGGTGGCACATACTGGAGAAACCTGTTCCTTGCAGGTTTAATATACATCATACATATTATCCTATTACATATCTCTCTGTCAATGGACGTAAAGGCAGTTCGCATCCTCACGACATGGGTTTAAGTGTCAACCTGTGAACTGTCTCTACCCTCGAAACTTTCTCTCACTCGCCTGAAGATCCCTCTGTCTCTCTCTCCTTGCTTGATGATGATCACAATGTGGCCTCGTGTCACTATATCCCACTCGTATTCCATTGGGCTGGGTTTTAATACCTTTTGGGGAGGATTTGCGCCTCGGCCGCTCAAACCTAACCACAGCGAGAAAATCGAGTAATATTGTCTATGTAAATAATGTCATCGCTGTTTCCTCTCCCTCTCCGAACGTTTGGCAAATTCACATAAGCCTAAGTACGTTCGGAACGTTTAAATAACCTTCGGTTTAAATGCCCACACGTATCTCATTTACACTATGTCCTATGTTTACTGACTCAGTCTGCATATATCATGCACCGCACCGGTCATGATCGTATTCATACAACGTATTCTTTACGTACCCTTCGTAGGTCGGGCTACTATGCCATATACGACACGGCAGCGCTTATTCTCTGTGGCGAACGAAAACACGGCCCTTAGAGTAGAGCCAATCTTATGATCCATTTTCTCAAACGAGTGTCCCTGAATCTTTAAGTTCCCATAATTTCATTTCCTTTCTGGTTCGATATTTACAGTCTATATTTCTTATGATTATCATCCTAAAATTTCGGGATAAAATGTGTCTTTATCTTATTTGGAAACGGATTTTCTCAAGATAATTTATTCTATTATTTTGCTCGTCATTTCCCTGTGTTTCGTCTAGAGATCTATGTAGTGGCTAAGAAGCACAATATCAAATACCAAAGTGGACCAATGTAGTGAATTGTATCATATCATAGATATATTCAGGTATGGCCCGTGTTCTTTAGGTAAGTCATTTGTAAAAAGTGGGAATAGGAGCGGTTCTTAATATTATATACCCTGCGGAACACCAATGACGACTTTTACCCCTGACGCGTCTGCTCTCTTCCTTACCACTTTTGAATAATACGTAAATGTATGAGCAAAATATGCGGTTGCTGGTATATGTATACAACTGTGTTGGTTTGTGTATACGTGTGTGTGTGTGTGTGTGTGTGTGTGTGTGTGTGTGTGTGTGTGTGTGTGTGTACGGTCAAAAGGCCATCCTTGTTCATGTGTGCATTTGATCGAATTGTTCTTCCTAGTGTAAAATAACTGACAAAAAAAATTGGAATAAAATATTTTACATTAAGTTAAGAATATTCTCAAATCAGACCAGGAATCATCCGAGAACATCTCTCTCTCTCTCTCTCTCTCTCTCTCTCTCTCTCTCTCTCTCTCTCTCTCTCTCTCTCTCTCTCCGAAAATCATTTCACCCACGCAGATGAGAGACCTCTCCCCACCTATCGTGATCCTGATGGCTCTCACGCTGGACCAGGAGGTAAAAAGGAGGGTAGGAGGGGACAACATTAACGTCAATAAGGGGAAAATCATTCGTCAGGTGGAGGAATATGGCAAAAAAAAGAAAAAAAAATCAAATCTCTCTAGACTGCCTTAGTCAACAGAATATATTCCGATTTAGATCGAGGTCATAATTTCGCCCAGCCGTCGTCCTTCCTGCTCCCCTGGTCCAAGATATAATAATATATAAGGCCAGCCAGTGGCCACCCCTCCATGTATGATACTTGCAATATTTTCTCCGGCGTCCAGACGAGGGTCATCTAGACGGAGCGTCGATGTAATAACACAACGGGCAACGTGCACAATGAGTGAGGTCTGGACACGTGTGTGTGTGGTGTAGTGTGGTGAGGGACGGAGGGAAGGAGGGAGGGACGACCTCCCTGTGTGTATGACACCTCCCCCCATACAAGGTGATCTCTTTATGACCCCACCTCCAGGCGACCACAGCCTCCCTATCTCACGCCTACGCTCTCCCTCCTCCACTCCTCCTCCTCCTCCTCCTATTCCTCTTCCTCCCCCCTCCCTCTTCACCTCACACCCCATCTGACTGCGAGGGCCTCCTCCTCTTCCTCCAGCCTGCCTCCCTCCCATCATACCACCACACACACACACCCCACACTCCAAGCTACGATCTCCCATTGTCCTTGGAGTAATTTGCCTGGGAGGATAACAAATGAAGGGCGCTCTTTATTAGGGTCTGTGTAATGTATTAAGAGGAGGGTCGGGGGGCGGGCGCGCAGGATTGCACAGGTTCGTCACGGGTTTCTGTGTGTTTCAAGTCGTCCGGAAAATTTCCCCCTCCACACCCACCCTCCCTCCCTCTTGCCGCTTCTGCTGGTCTCTGCTATTTCCACCCCTACTAATGCTGCTGCTGCTATGCCCCTCCTCCTGCCACTTTCCGCCCCTACTACTGCTGCTACTCTGCTCCTGCTGCCACTTTCCACCCCTACTGCTGCTGCTGCTGCTCTGCTCTCCCTGCTGCCACTTTCCACCCCTACTGCTGCTGCTGCTGCTCTGCTCCTGCTGCTGCCATTTTCCACCCCTACTGCTGCCTTGCTCCTGCTGCCACTTTCCGCCCCTACTGCTGCTGCTGCTGCTGCTTCTGCTGCCACTTTCCACCCCTACTGCTGCTGCTGCTGCTCTGCTCCTCCTGCTGCCACAGTTAGCTGGCCGGGGGTGGCACTCTTGTAGATGCATCTGTTCTTATACAGCGCCGTTGTTTTTCTCTGTTACTATGGTACATTTGTGTTTCTGTGACCACAGCTACAACTGCTGTTATCCTGGTCACCAAAGACTCCTGTTTCTGCTGTTTAAGCTCCTGTTGTTGCTGTAAGCAGTGATAGTGTTACAGCTTATGCTGCTCTCTATTGCTACTGTTTTCCCGTTAATTCTGTTGCTGTTACAGCTGTTACTGGTGGCACATCTGTTGCTCATACAGGTAGTTGGTATGACTAGCGTTACCCTTGTTACTGCTTGTGAAATAACCTGGTTACTGGTTACCCCTTTCGATATCAAAAGGCACTCTTCCCTCCCAATATCAAAAAAATAAATAAGGGCTTCCATATTTTTTTCGTTACGTTTCAAGTATGATCATAATTTTGTGGATCATAATTCAAAATACTATAAAATAAATGATGATCTAGTGGTTGAGAAATAGCTCACGTCCATACGGGATCCGAGAATCGAACCCCAAATGTAAAAAAAAGAATCTTTCTCATATATTTTTGGTACATTTTCTAAAATCCAGGTATTGGCTGAGTTAGCCAGCTAGCTAACCCCAGCTAGCTAGCTGGCCGTACGTACGGAGGCAGCCAGCTAGCGATCAGCAAAACCCACCTCCTGCCGCTCGGCGTTGGAAAAACGCAAAAAAAGAGAAAAAAACGACAACAAAAAAGCAAAACACACACACACACACAGACACAGACACACACACACACACACACAGACGCACAAAAACAAACCCCCTGCATGTTTAAGCGTTATAACTTTCGCTATCATATTAGCCGCTAGAATTGTTTTAGCTTATGCTTTTATAGTTGTTATGTCTTGCTTGACGTGGTGGTGGTGGCTGATGATGGTGGCGTGTTGTGGGGTTATATTCGTATCGACCTGTGTCACGATTTGCCCAGGCATCGCTCGCGTTGGGCAGGGAGGAGATCAAAAGAAGAAAAAAAAAATTGTCAGTATCAGCGGGGTATATATATATATATATATATATATATATATATATATATATATATATATATATATATATATATTTTTTTTTTTCTCTCTAGCTAATGTCGGTGTTTAGTGGGTCTGGTGAGTGGGTTATGTGCATTTTGAGGTCTTTTTTTTCCCACTAGCCTCTGTTTTTAAATTTATTTTTTCCCAAGCGATGACGTTTTTATTCAACCTTTTTTTTCTATTTTTATTTTGAGGGGGACTAGTGTTAGGATCTGGAGTGGTGGGGTCATAGGGCCACTGAGGTGGATTACGAAAGCATTTATACGAATGAGTATCTTGGTTTATTTATGAGGATGTGATTACTACACGAAACTGCACTTGGGAACTTATCGTGTTTCATTTGCCTCTGAACTCATAGGAATATATATATCAAACGGGCAAGAAAGGGTAATTCCGACGTGGAAAAGGGTTAATTCTGATCTAGAGAAAGGGTTAACTCTGACGGAGACGGTTCGTCCCAACGAGAAAGGGTTTGCCTTGCCAAGGGAAAAGGCCTTCATCCTGCCGATTGAGAAGGGAGTATCCTACCACGGAAGGACAGTAGTAAAGTAATTACACTGCAGCAAAGGAAAGTGGTTACCTTGTAGAGCGAGAAGTGATCTGCCTTTGTAGCAAAGAGAAAGCGATTATGGTGTCGTAGAGCGATTACATTGTAGTGAAAGCCATTATCTTGTAGCACACAAGGTGTCTACACTGTGTGCAGCAGACAGATAACCTTATCATACGTCTTGATTAAAGGTTTCTCTCGGTGTAATGAGAAGAGGAGGAGAGAGGAGGAGGAGGAGGAGGGAGGAGGAGGGTAGCGCTACGCTGCTAACGCACGCCGCCGCCAGACGTCGTATACGCATGAAGCCGACGCAACGATTCGTTCGAATCACGCAGCACAGTACGTTAGCCTCGTTATGGAGAGAGAGAGAGAGAGAGAGAGAGAGAGAGAGAGAGAGAGAGAGAGAGAGAGAGAGAGAGTCCGTCAACCCGCTTAATACGGATAATCAGGTAATATACATAAAACTCGTACGTCCTTCATCCGTCAACGCGAGTTAACGTAACGTACACAATCACTCTCAAGTGTCGTAAAGTATTCGTTGATATTTTTCGAGATTGATTTTTTTTTGTTACGGAAATTAAAGGAAAATCCATAAATTCCCCGTACAAAAATTAAAGGAAAATACATAAATTTCCCGAAAAAATGATCTATGCCAACAAATTTCTTCTGGGGGGGGGGGGGGGGGGAAAGCCTCCCGCAGATTGTGAAGACATGACATAATGACCCTTGTACAGTGGCTGAGCAAGGCATTGCTTCCCATAATGTCGACATGGGATCATCCCAGCGAGTGATGATGATGGGGTCAAGACTATGCGGTCGTATGTGATTCTAAGGAGGAAGTTCACGTTACGATATATATTACTATCAGCGTTTTATCATTATATACTTCATACTGACTGAAAAACGACAATTATCATTATTATTATTATTATCATTATTATTATTATTATTATTATTATTATTATTATTATTATTATCCTTTTCAGCTCTGGAGGATGAACCCGGTCGACCAGATGAACCCTGGGCGACCAGATGAACCCTGGCGACCGGATGAACCCTGGTCGACCAGATGAACCTGGTCGACCAGATCGGCCGTGGAGGAACTGCCTGGCGAACACCTGACGCACAAGATCCAAGTCTTCGTCAGTGGGAGGACACTATGGCTGGCTACCGGAGGTGGTTCTTACACACACCCCCTTCCCCCTCACTCACTCTCCTTCCTCTCTCTCTCTCTCTCTCTCTCTCTCTCTCTCTCTCTCTCTCTCTCTCTATCCTACCTCTCCATCTGTCCTCCCTCAACCCACACCTCCCCCACCCTCCACACTGTGGTCACCGGCGCGCGAAAGCAAATGAGCTGAAAGAAGCGCCAATATTCGGACACGTGCGTCGGGGGTGTTGGCTTGGTGGCGCGGCCTCCACGCCTTTTGGGCCACTTTGTTACGACGCCCGTGGCTGCCATGGCCCAGTAATGTGTCAAATATGGAGCAGGGGAGGTGGTGTCACGATGACGTGGGGAGGAGGGAGAGAGGGGGAGGAGGAGTTGGGGAGGAAATGGGTGGAGGGGGAGGGAGTTTGGGATAGGGTGGAGAGGATGGGTAATCGTGATGGAGGGAGGAGGGAAGGTGGCGAGGTCAAGCGATGGTCGCTACCTAGACGCAAGACAGATGAATACGACCGATTAAGGTAAACGACCTCGTAGGTAACAAGGACCGAGGCAACGATTCAAAAGGCATGAGTTAAAGGAAGGGAAAAACCACCCCAAAAGGTAAGAGGTAAGAAGGTAATGACCCATGAAGGTAATAGGTAATAAAGGTAACTTTACCACGACCACGAGCGTAAAAGCATCTACAGTAATCATCCCAAATGTAATTGATAGAGAAATAATGAACCCAAATGTAATTGATACAAATAATTATTCCAAATGTAATTGATAAATAATTATCCCAAATGTAATTGATGCATAAATGATTATCCCAAATGTAATTGATACAGAAATAATGATACCAAATGTAATTGATAAATGATTATCCCAAATGTAATTGATACATAAATAATTATCCCAAATGTAATTGATACAGAAATAATTATCCCAAATGTAATTGATACAGAAATGATTATCCCAAATGTAATTGATACAGAAATAATTATCCCAAATGTAATTGATACAGAAATAATTATCCCAAATGTAATTGATACAGACATAATTATCCCAGAGGTTACAGTTACAGAGACAAAGACCCCCCCCCACTAGTGGTATCCCCAAAAAAGGGTATAGAATTTAAGGTGTCT